>NW_017838854.1:0-856 GCF_001891065.2 Hippocampus comes
AAGGAAGGAAGAGGGAAAGGCGCAGGAAGGATGGGCGGATGAAAGAGGTTAGGAAGGATCAGATGAAGGCAGGAAGAAAGGGAGCGTGGGAGGAAGTCAGGATGGTGGGAAGGAAAGCGAGAGAGGAAGGAAAGAAGGATGCAGCGAAGAGGGGCTAGAAAACAAGGACCATAGGGAAGGAAACATCCCGCCGCCCTTTTCTGCTTTGCTCTCGAAGCCGAACGCCGACACCCGAGTGACTTTGACTCGATTGAGCGTACCGTTCCAGTGTGTGTCGAAGGCGGGTTGACAAGTGCACGCCGTGTTTGTTGGAGGCATCTGCTCGGTGCTGTTCGAGACGCGCCTGGGCTGCCTGGAGCGGGACGTGCCCGAGGAGACGCAGAAGTTCATCTGGTCGGTGGGAGAAATGTTCCGGCTGTCTTCCATCGTCATCCTGTTCCCAAAGCGCTACTGGCCCTACCTGCCCTTCTGGAACAAGTTTGTGGCCGTCTGGGACCACCTCTTCAAATTCTGTGAGCCCGCCGCCACGCGCGCCATACACGCAGGCATCGCGAATGTGCAAACGTTTGGATGAGCGATCGCGGTCTTGGCAAATCATTTCACTCTCATCCGAACAACATGCATGAGTGCGTACCATCGTTTTTATTTCATCATCCAAAAATTTATTTATTCTGCTTTCATCACAAATTTTTTTTGTTTGAAATTTTCATCCTGATTGCATGCGTTTTTTTTTCCATACTCAAACAAAACTAATTTATATTTTTGGGGATGTTCGATACCACTTTTTTTACTCACAGATGCTGATGTGAGTACTCACTCTGTGAGTCCTTTCTGATACCGGGTACCGATACCTTTC
>NW_017838855.1:0-857 GCF_001891065.2 Hippocampus comes
AAAAAAAAACAAACAAACAAACACAACAACCCTACAGTGTCACTACTTGGTTTGCTGGTTCTGCACCACGTCTGGATCAAGAGTTCTTAGAGGCACCTGGAGTAGTAGAAAGATGTGCTCATCAGGGTTAAGATAGCGTCAGCTCCTTGTCAAGGTTTATTTCAGTTTGGCGTCCACTCCTCGGGATTGGCAAACGTGGAGCCCAGGACTGGCTGATGTGCGGCCAATGACGCTCGGAAGTCCGAAAAGGACTACATAAGCCTCTTTCGAGTTTTCGTTTGTTTTGTGAAATACACCCCGGACCCTTAAAAGTATTCCCAAGTGAGAGGAGGGTAAGAAAATCCTGATATAGTCCCTATCAAGACACATTACCACCTTCTTTATGCAAAGCACAGAGATGGAAAATGTCCATGCTTAGGTGTCAGCATGAGGACTAGTTCTCTAAAAAGCGTAAGGGAAGAAGGGGGTGAAAAAAAAATCAAATTTTTGACCACATCCTTTACATATTATAACAATGATTTGTACACAGTTCATCGGTGGTTTCAAATCAAGGCTTGGCACTGCGATGGTTGATGAGGCGAAAATTGTGAGCGCGACAGCATCGTTAGATTCAGCATAAGGGCTATTTTCATATATTGCCTGTTTGGCCCAGCTTGTAAACCCAGAGTTGTCAATCCAAAAAGCGTCAAAAGGGAACCAACAAGGGACACCAGCACACCCGCGTGTCTGCAAGACGTACTTATTTTCCATTAGGAGCCAAAAATACAGTGCTGTGTACATACAGCTTCCTGAGAGTTAGCTAGCTAGCATCCAACAAAAATAACCACACATTGAGGAGTACATCTAGCTATCCGCTC
>NW_017838856.1:0-857 GCF_001891065.2 Hippocampus comes
TGCTCTTTCTTAGTGCCGTACGAATATTATGCTGCTTTTAGATTTATTACTGATGTAGGTTTATGACCCATCAATGTAAATTGTACCAGAATGTCAGCCGGACCTGCTTGTCAGCAGCTATTTATTTATAAGGCCTAGCTTCATAAACTACTGCACTTGCTAATTGATCCAATTTGCCCAGTTTTATGTTATTCACCACGCGTGTGCGTAATCCCTTCAATCTTAAAATCCCAAATGTTTGGAGGGAGTTTGTAAAAATTACCTTATGGTTTTATTTTGTTTTTATTTGTTGTGATTGTTTTATGTTGACACCTGCTGATTTTGGTTGTCATCAGGATGTCATTAGAAAAGAGGAGTTAGCGCTCATTTAGCGCACCTTGAAGAAATACTTTTGAGCCTTGTGGATGTGAGCAGAAAAGGGGATGGCATCTAGTGTGTTGATTGATTGTTTTATGACTGCCATGATATTATTGTCACATTATTGCCTGCGCGCTGTGAGGCCGCGACGGGGCAGGCAACCGGAGCAATTGTCTTTCGGGCCCCGAGCTGAAGCAGGCTCAATGAGATGGCCGACATTGGCCATATCAATAACAAACAATGGTACTGCTTCAGACACTGCAAGACATCCCCGTTAACGAATCCACCATAGGCACCGATATGTTGCTCGGTTTGCTGGTGGCTATTTGTGGGACT
This sequence comes from Hippocampus comes, assembly GCF_001891065.2. Lineage (NCBI taxonomy): Eukaryota > Metazoa > Chordata > Actinopteri > Syngnathiformes > Syngnathidae > Hippocampus > Hippocampus comes. Next base: position 694 of record NW_017838856.1, read on the forward strand.
TGTGGACGGCTGTTATTTGTCCATATTACCTACCAATAGTCACTGTGGGGACTTGACGCAAAATTGGCTCTCAGAGCATGGAAAGTGCCTCGCGGCAAACATCGTGAATTCTGGATGGGTTAGCCTACCTGCTACATGCTAGCTAGCTAGCTGCGGAGAACGTG
>NW_017838857.1:0-857 GCF_001891065.2 Hippocampus comes
TGTCATAAACTTGTAAAAGATGAAAATAAATGCAAATGTGTGAAAAAGGCATGGAGACGCTGAGGCACTCCAACACGGAGTTTATTGTCCAACACGTTTCGACTCTAACGGCAAATGGAAAATGTATTGCTCTTCAAAGTGAAATACAACTGAAATGTACTTCGATCGTGAATCCTGTACATTCAAGAACACATTGTTAACAGTGCCTGTCTTAGTCAAGAACACGATTATCTCCTTGTATTGGACCTCGTTTGTTCTCAGGACACACTCTTTTCACAGAGTAGATTGACAGGTCCTTGTACTTGTAGGAACACGTTCAGACCGCTGCCCCTGTTCGAATACTGCCCTTCGCTGGCTACACAACGCGCTTGCTACTCTCCGCTCTCAAGACACTGGCTCCTGAAAAACTGTATTCATTAAGCAAACTATTACAGTTTGTTCTGCCAAAAGTCGGTCCGCCAAAGCCAAAGACAACCACATTTAGATGAAGGACCTTATACTGTGTGCCATGTAATTTTGCAAAATTGAGGAAGGTAATATTATTATTCACAGCGGGCTTCGAGCAAGACACACAAATAACTCGGTGCCAAATGTACTTTTACAGTGTTTTCATAGATAAAATTAGTTTAATAGAACCAAGACATTGTTCATTGCAACCATCAGGAAAGCCAAAAAATATTGTTCCAGATTTCTGTTTCTCAGCCTCCATATGCAGAAGCCTTGGAACTGGGAGCGATCACCGCACAATTATCGTCGGACATACGAAACAACAGTTTTCATCCCGCTTCATGTTATCCATTTTCGAGACCACCTACGCTCTTGTATCCATCCATCCTTTTTCTGATCCGCTTTATCCT
>NW_017838858.1:0-857 GCF_001891065.2 Hippocampus comes
AAATAATGCCATGTGACGCTAGGTGTTAGCACGTCTGCTCCACCGTTCTGAGGTTCCTGGGTTGAATCTCGAGACTCACGATTGATCAGTGAGTAATGATTATGTCTTATGGTGCGCTCTGTTGGTCATTTTCAGTACGGATCACACTACTTTCACACATTTTGAGAAACAGAATATATGTACCGCGCTAACGTCGGGTTTCCACCTCTGCAAGAGTGAAGCTAATGGAACTTAATGCTCTGATGTTTTTTTCTTTTCACACATCAATGCCTGGGCATGGTTTGAGGAGCGATGAGAGAAAACTGAATATTTATTTAGTCATGACCAGCACGGGGGGTGAAGGTGCGCCAGGTGGCGGAGGTGGGCGGTGAGCTCGGGACTGGGGTCTTTACGAAATGTGTCCAGCCGAGAGGGAAGAGGGTGTTAGAGCGGCAAATGGGAAAGCACAGCTGGATGTAAATCACATAATCCTTCTCGACTGGGGGGCAGCGGTGCGCTGATTGCCTATTTAAATTCGCTAATACCGATCATTCTGTCTGGTTACCTCATTAGCATGTGCAGTTTGTCCGGCAAACCACTTAGAGTGACTGGTGCACGTTATTCTTCATGTCCCCTAAGCTAAAGCTCGGATTTAACAAAAAATATGCTTTATACATATATCGCATAAGGGGCGCAATTATGCACTCAACAGAACTTTTTATTGACTAAAGCTGTTAAATAGCGGCGGAGCATGAAATATCCTGACTAATGCTCTTGTGCATGACAAATCAGAGCAATTCATTCACAATCAGATAGGTTGCCTTCAAAAGGTAAGTGGCAGTGTTTACCAGGTTTTAGCTCAGAAAAAAAAAAAAAAA
>NW_017838859.1:0-856 GCF_001891065.2 Hippocampus comes
AAAAAAAAAAAAAAAAAAAAAAAAACGGAGCACCAGTGTGCTTGCACGTAATGACTTGCACCATGCACATACCTGGATCGTCTATCGAGAGATTTTTCATCAGCCATTGAACAATGTCCACCCCTGTTCAGAGGGAGAAAATTGCTTTAAAACGGGTCACAGTGCCATGGCTGTCACGCGTTGCACAAAGGTTGCAATCTAAAAGAGACATTTGCTTGGGTTCCAGGTCACAACGGTCGAAAACGGCCATTTCAGAGGACTTCAAGCCAGGTGCAAGAACTTGGGAAAAGTAAAGGGGGAAAAAAATGGATTTCTACACCCGCTAAATTCACATTTTCAATGTACAGGTGAAATGAGACGGCCTTGGGTGAGTCGAAAATTCCCAACAATAGGATTCGGAAAATTAATATGCTGGAGGGGGAAGATGTTGAAGTGACTTATTTCATATTGACCCATTAAAAAAATAAAGCGAAATATGTGTACAGTATATAAATACGCATACAATACAAAAGGAAAAAAATAAGTAGGCCACCATTTTCTTTTGGAATATGCATTTTATATTTAATACAAAGCACTGGGTGTTTTGGGAGTTTTTACTTGAGTACAGTGACACTTAACCACTGAGATCATGAGGTGTGCCGTTTGGAAGAATCGGATTTCACTTAAATGGTCCTAAAATGTACTCCAAATGTTTCTTTAGTCATCAGTCTACGCTTGCAACGTATAGTGACAGGCAGAACCATCAAATTCTCTTCCGGTAAATAACAGAAGGTACAATTAAGATGTGAATCCACATGTTGCCAGTCTCACAACAGAAGACTCTTAAGTCATGGCACGTACTCACTCAGAAAAAAAA
>NW_017838860.1:0-857 GCF_001891065.2 Hippocampus comes
TTCTCCGTCATTCACAACAAGCTGCCCAGGAAGGCTCTCACCAGCGTCTTCCAGGTACATACTGGTAGTGGTACTTTGGTCTCTTTTTTTTTCAGGTGCTCAAGTTTCTGATTCACTGTCGTGTTGTCCTCTTACTTTTAGACATTGTCAGACATGGATCCTTCGCTCAAATACATCACTGACATGACCACAAAGGTAGCTTTGAGCACTTGGGATACCTCAATGTCAATCGAAACGTAGTTCTCTTATACCTGACGTGTGTAACCACTCCTCCCCAGCTCAACGCCTTCGACAGTCGCCACCTGGATGAGGTCTACTTTGACGTCCGCCTGACAGCTTTCCAAGACGCCACCAGGCGGATAAGAGAGATGAAATCCCTTGACCTTGACTACATCGGCACCGTCATCCAAAACTGCTTCCACACATACGAGGTGACAAATGTTGTTGGAAAGCCGAGCGCCAAGCTGATAAATTTGACCATCGTCACACTCGACTTTATCTTTACAGATCGGAGACATGTCGCTGGGCGACAACGCCACCTTGTGCCTGTCCGCAATAATCGTCCAGCTGGCGGCGGTCGGCGCAGGGGAGAAGGTTTACCGGGACGTCATCCAACACACCATCTTGGACGCCATACACAAGGGACTCCGGAGCAAGACGGAGGTATTTTCATTTTGAATGCGGTATTTTGTAATCAAGTTTCCAATACTGCATTACGTCTCGAGTAGACTATTAGAAAATGAATGGAGGGAGGCGCAATAGTAAAAGCAACGGTCATTCGGCTGTGTTCACAAAATACAGGATTTCCGTCACTAAAAAGCATTAAATTCATTCAGTACCAGCCAATTCTAGACCAA
>NW_017838861.1:0-857 GCF_001891065.2 Hippocampus comes
GATCAACACAACCGATCGGACAGTGACCTTAGTCAAATTAAACTTTCAGGCTCTTTTGGAAAGAATTCTACACTATCTGTCAAACTGCTTTTTGTTGTGAAGCGAGTTGCGTTCACTGGCAGCATACAGCGCTCGTATCGCTCTAGCACTCTCTTAATCCATAAATTTGGATAAATCACCGCATCCTAAGTAAACGTTTGTGAGCAACTGACATGACGACGCCGGTTCCGGAGCTTGTCTGGCGACTCCTGCTAAGTTGGGCTTGGGCATCAAGGGCGGCGGCGGCGGCTTGGGTGATGACTTCTCCTCTTCCGGTGGGGTCACGGGGGCTTCAGTCACTGTTGCATCCTGGATTACAAAAATAAAAATCGGTCCGTCTTCACCTTGGCGTTGCAAGAGTGCGAAATATTATGCAGACCTGCGGGCCGGCCAACTCGGGGACCAACTCTTTGAAGACTTCTGGATGAGGATGCGTGCCCTGAAGATGAAAAAATAAGGACGCTGTGAATCCGCAAAGATAGCAAACGGCTCCTTGAGGACAAGTCAAACCTTAATGAGCATTTCCAGCTCCCTGCGCAACGTCATGACTTCCAGCGTCACCTTGGCGACTGTGTCACGATCAGGCTCTGCAACGTCATCGGGAAAGCTGAGACCGTCCGACTGCTCTTTGGTGTAGCCGTAAAGGAAGAGCACCCTCCGGCCGCCCTGCGCGACAGCGACTCGGCCATCAGGCATCGGTTTGGGCTGTCGACAAGACGCCAGTGGCGGCGCTAACCTGGATGGCGTCCACGGTGGATCTGAAGACCGGATTGTTGTGCTTGACGCTGCGCCAGAACTTGGGCCTAGTGACGCTGGTC
>NW_017838862.1:0-857 GCF_001891065.2 Hippocampus comes
AAAAAAAAAAAAAAAGTTTATTGTATTTTTTTTTTTTTTAACTGCCTTGTTTTAGTAGCGAGAAACTTCAAATGAAGATTCATGAATGTGCAGATTGTTAACTTTAGTGTCTCTTGAACTGAAATGGGCGAGGAATTACAAATTGGTACTGTGGTCGTTACAAACAGATTGTCGGCGAACTTCAGAGTAACCTTAATCTCTCAAATACGGCATTCACTTTTTGTACTCAATCCCAAGTAATCCGAAAGGTAAAAAGTCTGACTTGACATAACATCCCTCATATTTCAAAGCACATTCAATGTTCCCTTTTGTTCCTCAAGACGCCCAGAGACAAACTCCGCCTAAGTGGTTAATGCAAGAAGAACACTACAAGATGACCTACTCTAGCTGCGATCACGATCCAAGATGGCACAAGCATTAACAGAACACCGGGAAATGTCGCTACCAACTATTTAAACAAGTGACTTGAACCCGGATCGGCAAACGTGACGTAATAAAGACAAGTGGAACTGCAATGTAGTGGGCATGCAGCGTTGTCAGTAAGAGCGGGAATCTGGGTTTTTTTTTGGCATTCGTCTGCTTCTAAAAGACGCGATATCTTCATGGCTACACGAGTACATGATAAATGAAGAGGTTGAGTTGAGTCTGTGCTGGCGTCAAAATTGGAGGAAGTTGACAGTATGAGGTCAGGTTGCAACTTTAAAGGGGGACATATTCTGCAAAACTGACTGTTTAATTTGGCGGATAAAAATAGTGGGAACCCATTAAATGTGAAATTAAACAACAACGGATAACTAAATATTTTGTGGGCTGTTAGTGAGGGGTGGTTGGTTTCTATAATTTGACTGCAAAACCCC
>NW_017838863.1:0-857 GCF_001891065.2 Hippocampus comes
CAGACCTGTTTTTAGCCGCTGCTTAGAAAGTTCTTGTTACAGTAAAATATTTTTACAAATATGTCTTCAGTCGTTGTCAAGTTCAACCTTTACATCCTACGAAACTATGGTAAGCCAGCTGACACGACTTTGCATCAGCAAATATGGTCATGCTGTCCCGACACAAAAAAGGGTGTAACCAGGTCTGTGCTGGTGCGACCTACTGAAAAAGTTGGTTGCAGCCGTGGTACTAATGCAAAAGTTAGTGTCGAGCTCTGTGAGACCCCAGGAGATGTGCAGGATGTGAACAAATCAAGAATGTGACCGCATTTCACAAGCAGCAAAAAAAGTCTGATAATACTATGTCAAAGTTTAAACTCAACAAATTAGATCTGTAGTGTTATTTCAGTCTGTTTTAATACAGTACACAAACACAGGAAATATTTTGGCCGGGTACCGAACCCCCAAAGAAAGATATGTCAATCCCAGCGCTGGTGTTTGTTCTCTTCGGTGTGGAAGACTCTGGCCAGTTCCCAGTCCATAATGTGGTTTTCCTTTTTGCAGCGTTCAGTGATGGCTGATATATGGTGTTTCTGTTGTGCTTTTTTTTTACTGCTCTTGTTTGTCTTGTTGCCTTTCCACACTCCTATTTATGGTCCCTCTTTCTTGTCATAAAGCCTCCTCCCTTGTCTTTAGAGTGAGCCAGTATTTGACCGAATGTTGTAGTCTGGGGTTTGACGGGTGTGTTGATGTTCTATTTTCTTCATTGCTCTTTGGATGTGATCTTTGACTCCTCTTATGTATGGCAGCATTGCCGCGCCCTATGTTCTTGTTTATTTGATTGTCTTCCCCCCTCCCTGTGCTGTTTTTTTTTTTTT
>NW_017838864.1:0-857 GCF_001891065.2 Hippocampus comes
ATTTTAGAGCCGATATCATCAACAGGCCCGGTCACAACCAACATCAATGAAGTCAGACTTGTCAAATGCTCCTAATAACAATAACGAGAGCTTTGGATACAGATCTAAAGTCGAAATTGAAAGTGACAGTTGTGTGCTCACCGCCGTTGTCTGCAGGTGTGTCGGGCAAAAGAAAGTCGGGGACTTCCAAGCATTCCAGCTGCCTATTGGGCTCCTCCCTCCGACAGCCGCGAGCGATGTCCTTCTTGGTGTCCGGCAAAGCAGGACTCTCCTCTTCCATCCGTCTACTGCTCCTGCCATCATTTGTCTCCGTTGAAGCTGGAATTTCCTCAGACCGCGCGCTGCTTTGTTCAGGCCGTTCTTGCTCGCTGAGAGTCCGATGTGCCTCACTCTGAATCTTCTCGAGAAAGTTTTGAACCTGTGGAAAGCAAGCCAGCGCAGTCTTATTTTTAGGTATCATTTTATTCAAAAATCGCCCCTCCCCGAAATAGTCGACTCTGCGACTTCTCTCCATTTCAAATGATCATTCGATTGGATGACGTCTTAAAATCAATTTACAAACGTCAATAAAGTTGAAGTAACTGGGCGTGGCCACGATTGATTCAATAGGCAGGAAGGATCACGTCAAGGCAAAATATGCATCCGCAACCGAATTCCCATACGTCAGCAATGATCTTGGGCATAATTCATTCGCGATTTGAGTGAATGCCATCAAAAGTTTGGCTGCGTTCGCATTTTAGTCCAACCAAACAAAAAAAACAAGCACGCACGGATGGTGCGCGCACTTGGTCCGGTTTGTTTCGGCTTCATGCCAACATCATCATTGGAAAAATTGTTGCGCGGGGGAAAAAAAAAAA
>NW_017838865.1:0-858 GCF_001891065.2 Hippocampus comes
AAAAAAAAAAAGATCTCTTGTAAGGAGTCCCTGCATCCAAAACTTTTGAGGACCCGAGGTGTATTGTACCCGGGTTGAGCCATCGGTCGCGGAGAAGGTCAGGGAGTAGCCGCTAATGGCCGCTTGCGGCGGTCTCCATGTCAGAGTGGCGCTATCCGTTTGAATGTTCAGGGCCACCAGATCTCGAGGGGCGTCCAGCTCTGGGAACACAGTGTCAGATCTGGGTCATCAAAGTTCAAAGATGTTCAAAACTATTCAAAGATTGATCCGATTTCTACTACTTGTGGTGAATTCTGTCAGGGCGGAGGCGCTCGTCTGCGCCCCCCTGGTGGCCACGAGCTCCACGGAGTAGAGAGTTCCCGGAAGCAAGGGGGCTATCTCCAACTCGGTTTCAGAAACGCGCTCCACCATCGGGGACACTGGGAAACACATCAGGAGCTCCCATCACAGCAAATCCAGGTGGAGACAATTTCAAGTCAAGTAACGGAACAGACAAACCTGACTCGGAATTATACGTTATTACGTAGCCGTCCACCGTGGCTACGGACGGTCGCCATTGCAGCCGAGCGGAGCTGTCTGTGATGTTAACCGCGGTCAGACCTTCAGGTCTGTCCAAAGCTGAGGGGGGGAACAGACATGAAGAGTCATCCGAAGGGGCTGAGGACTGAGACGGCTCTTCGGGTGCGTCGACAAACCGGTGGTTACGACGTCACCACTTGGGTCGCTCTCCTCCAGACCCTTCACCGCACTGACCGTCACCTGGTACATCCTGCCGGGAATCATGTTGGGTAGCAGAGCCTGTAGCACGTCGCCATCCACAGTTACGCTCATCGGGCTTCCTGTGGACGAGAAGGATTC
>NW_017838866.1:0-857 GCF_001891065.2 Hippocampus comes
GAAAATGGGTGGATAGATTGAACTACGTCCTATTACCTGCTTATCTCTGGCCTTGTCATATTGGACATTAAAAGTAATTTCCAACTATTGATGTCTGGTACGTTGCATTTGCTTTTTTTCCTCACATACAATTTCACTTTGTTACCTCGGGGTGAAAATGAAAACAAAATGACTTCCTTTTAGCTGATCCAAAGAAATGGTCTTGCTGTTCACAACTCGGTGGAGGTCTGTGTCCTCCGAGTGCTTTTAGCAATGCCATTCAAATTTAATCCTCTTTATCACCATTGTTTCCATTATTCTGTGTATTATTCATCATCACTGCCCACTTTTGCTGTCGTAGTGTATGACAGTTACCTCGTTACTTGCCGGCCAAGGCAGTGATGTATAGGATGACGATGCACCAACCTATAAGTGTCACTTTTACTGATGTAAAAGGAGGTGATGTGGAAAGTCACAGCTGCGACGTCGCACCGCTCAACTCTTTTTACGAACAGACGTCATCCTCGGTTTACTCTGACAACTTCATCACATCGCCACGACATGACTGCCAGAAATGCACACCGTTGAAAATTTTCCAAAACAATTGAATACAAGAATGCAATCAAAATACTCTACATATAATTTTTGTTTGTCACTCAGAGGCGTGTTAAAGAAATGTACCAAATCGGCACACGTACAGAAGCTTAATAAAGCAACCTTGCGGCAAATAGTATTGCCAAGTAGCAAATAAAACTACTTGGCATGACGGCTCTGCAATCTACAAGCACAACAAGAAACGAGGAATACCCCTCCGACGCTGTCTATCAAATGTGAGCACTTTGTTGGCATGTGCGACACTATGCAAATTAAAAAAAAAA
>NW_017838867.1:0-858 GCF_001891065.2 Hippocampus comes
AAAAAAAATATTCATGTCGGCCTCATCGGATTAAATTTGTACTGCCTCAACGTCAGTGAACTTCAGATGGCCCAACAGTCACATAGTTTCATCCATTAGTGTGATAATAAGGTCAGTGTGTGATAAATTACTCATATCCGGTGTGCCGGGCTGCTGACTATGCCGCTCGGCAAAACAAAGCTAATCCACGACAGCACTTGAGGACTCGGGTACATTTTGAGGTGGTTCGACAGACAAGTAGCGCCTTTGTCCCGAAGGCGCAGAAGAAAAGGGTCAATGGAAGGAGCAGAGGTGTCGTCGAGACCCTCTGAGAGCCTCTCCCTCCCTCGTCGTTATTTCCTCAGCGCAGGTTATTTGAGCAGAACTAAAGAACTCTCCGGAGCCAAGATAAGAAGTTAGAATAGTAAACTGGAGCCGCACGGCTCATTATCAGCTCCTCTTTGCGGCTCACTCCCTCGTAGTTTTGCTCTCGTCCTGTCAGGATGTGACGTGTCACATTCGATGACATCATCAGACAATTTCGACGTACTTTCAGGAATGCCAGAAATTACAGACGCGAAGCCTCAACAAGCGATGTTAACGTCAGAGGTAGAAACACAAAGTTACAGTTTGTGAAGTCAGCGACTCGCATTCAAAAAGACCCTCGCCCCCGACCCAGCAATCTTGTTTTGATGTTTTTACAGTCGTAAATGAATATCAATATCATGTGACTGACTTTTCTCCGGGCGTGAATGATTCAAATACGCTTCCTTTATGTGTATGACTGTTTAGTTCTGACATTAAAATATAAACAAAACAACTGCAATGAATTCATATGCTAACCCTGATAACATGCTAAGCTGTCCACTTGTAGTAACC
>NW_017838868.1:0-858 GCF_001891065.2 Hippocampus comes
TGTGTGTGTGTGTGTATGTGTGTCTCCCAGCCCAGTGTCGGCTTTAGCTACACAAGGCTGCAGCAACCGGTCTTGTGCTTCTGAGATTCGATGTAGTCGAGGAGCTGGAACTTGGGCTCGTTTGGCTGTTGTGTGGTTCTGTGCTTCAGCTCCCTGGAAGAACGAAAAGGAAAAGAGAGAGAACGAGAGGAAGTCAGATAGCGAGGGGGCGGATGAGCGGTAGGATGGAGCAAATCGAGTATATAAGGGATGGGTTGAGAAATGAAAACAGAAAACGCACGCGAGAGCGGGCTCCAACAAGAGATCTGTTCTTTGTTTCGCGAAACCTCATTTCGAAGCAAAATGTCCACTCATCCGCCAGAACGTTGTTATCCTTGCGCAATCTAATGACGGAGGGTCAAACTTAATCACAGCCGAGTTATGGTTGCCCTCCAAGGACAATTGTAATTGTGAACCCGCGTACTGTTAATCTGTATATGCTCTTCCTCATATTGCGACATGACAATAACAGCCCCTTGCAATCGTTTTATTTGTTTTTATAGACAGCATCCTTGTTTCTGAGTGCATGGGATCTGGAAAATGTTCACCATCACAACCACTGACAAAGCGTTTTTCCTTCTAGATGAGCTTTTGACGTTTCTTGGCATTTAAATTCAGCCTCAATAGATGAAAGTATCGGTACTGTACGGACAAGTACTGTAAATATTTTGAGGTTTCGGGCATTCTCTTCATCGTCATGAATTGATACAGTATATGCATGTGAGGTGAAGGTCCACACATTCCTCACGATAGTTTCTATTACTGAATGTGTGTGTCCCTTTTTAAAAGGCGGATCAATTCAGCTGAGTGATGTGGATG
>NW_017838869.1:0-858 GCF_001891065.2 Hippocampus comes
CTACATTTTCATCAGTTCTCACATGATTGCAAAAACTAGTGAGTTTTTGGTAGGGCTGGACGATAATGGGAAAACATATTGATCACGATGATTTGATTGAGTTTGAAGTCACGACGATTAAAACGGTTATTCATTGATTTCAAAACTGAGCATTTATTCTCCCATTAAAACTCAACTACACAAAACAATCATCACAGCCTCATGCCCATCCATCTCTGCACGTTGAACACTTTTTTTCTTGAACACTCTATTTTTGTTGTCAAGTACAAAATGACCTTGTAAATTTCACATTAAATTTAATCCTCTTGCATTTTCACTCGGCTGCATCCACACTTTTGTTGCCTTGTATCTTTGCACACATTGAATTCCTGAATAAGCATTACCCTGTTCTGTTTATCATATTTATTTTATCTTATGTTATTTTTCCAAGTCTTGGGACTTACTGGGCTAACAAGGGCTCTTGGAAATTGTGTTTCATTCCATGGAAATGTGTCTTGGGAACAAAAAGGCTCCTTACATTAATGAAAGTTTCTTGAATCTTTGAAAACTCAACTTTAAATAACTTGAAAGAACAATGAGAAAATAAATTAGTAAGAAGGTAAATAAGAGTATAGTACAATAACAGCAATTGGAAAAAAACAAATGCACATTTTGGCCTGTGTGGTGGATTGAGTAAAACTGCATGAGTAAGAAGAGATTGTAAATGAATTTGTGCCTTTGTGTCATGCTATTTTACCAGTGTGTAGACATTTCCTCGGCGTTTGTGTGTTAGAATATTCATTATTTGAAGGAATACCACTCCCAACGGCGATGCTGATGTCCTGTGAGCATTTGAATGGGATCCTCCATTGACTTTTG
>NW_017838870.1:0-858 GCF_001891065.2 Hippocampus comes
GGGGAACTGCGAGCCTCTAATAGCCGGGATTGATCATCATTACGCTGAGATGACAGCGCTCCCGGGATAACCGCGGGACGACGCCGTTCCTCCCCGCGGGGGGTTGGGGGAGGGGCTTACTGTATTTGGGGCATATTCTCGAAAGGCTTCAATCTAATGTAAACACCCAGCATGAGCACCGTGAAGCGGTGGGAGCCGAGATCAGAACGCCCAACCTCAAAACTGACAGGCGGACGTGGCAACCGGCCGAGCGCCGCGCCGCCGCTCTCCGTTTGAGTTCATCCCGAGGGTGATTGATGAGCTTCGTCCATCCAAGCACGCCTTCGCGGACGAGCGACTTGCGCAATGTGCTCCCACCGACTTGGAAGCCGCGAATTGTCTGCTCGCTGCGCCGCAGGTAAACAACATATGGCGGCGGAGATGCTTGAGTGCCACACGGTTAATGTGACACCGCGGGACGGCGTTTGTTTTCTGCCGCGTTTTGACACGAGGCGCCGAAGCACCTCAACAGTGACGCCTGGCTGCCAATGGACCAGCTCGCCTTGTATTTATTCATTTCAATGGCTGCTGACAAAAGCATCCGGATGAATTTTGAAGTGAGCAATAATATCGGCTCATATTCAGCCAAACCCAAAAGAGCAGATGGACAGTGACCCGAAGCACACTACGAAGGCCACCAAAAGCGTTTTTGAAGGCTCTCAGTGGAACGTTAGGCAATGGCCAAGTCGTTCACCTGACCTGAATCCGGTTAAGCTTGCTGAAAATTGATGGACCTGACTGTAAGAACTTTGGGAATCACCACGATACGGACGTGACCTTTAGAGTCCGACATTCTCGATGTTGAGTTAAAACTGGCGG
>NW_017838871.1:0-858 GCF_001891065.2 Hippocampus comes
TTCTGCAGAGCTTGCTGATGCGCCGATCATTTGAATCGGGTGTTTTGCAACAGGCAGAGATGGAAAAACACGCAGAGCCCAAATGGGCCGAGGCCGGTGGTCGGGGGACCCCTGCTGGAGAGAATCATGACATCACAAGTCATTTGCACAGCAGGCAATTCGTTAAAATAAATCAATGGAATTGATTAAACGAGCGCCCGGCGCTGAACGTGAAGTACTTTGTGAGATCTTGTTGACGTTTGGAAACGCACGGCAGGATTCGGAGCCTTGCCCAGCTTGCGTGGCATCTGGGGTTACATGTGCCACCACGACAACCGCTGTCCTTACAAGCTCGGAGTCATTTTCCCACGAGAGTGATTCATTTCCATAAATGATTTATGCACGAGAGACAGACAGGCGAGTCGTATTTGCATTTCGCCGCGCTCGTGTACTTGTTTGTATGCGCGTATAAGTCGGGTCAACTCTTCACGTTTTACATGCGCTTATTATATGCAAAGAGGTCAATGCATGCAAAATCATCGACGAGAGGAAATCAATACGCAGGCAAACACTTAAACACATGCAAATTAAGACGCACACGTTGCAAGGTTAGGAAGAAATGTTGAACCCCAGGTTCTGATATTGAGTCCAGGTCGCCCTCACAATTCTCAGAACGTCAATGTCTGTCGTTCTCTTGACAGTTCTCACCTTGAACTTTAATATTTTAGGAGCAAGCCTCTAAAATGAAAGGCCAACAGCTCACATTTTCATCGAGGTTCTGACATCGTATTTGTTGGAACCTGAAGGGTTTTTAGAGTTAGTTGGAACTGCAGACTGTGGAGCTTTTCCTCCCTCGTCAGTTCAGATTCCGGCAATCTC
>NW_017838872.1:0-858 GCF_001891065.2 Hippocampus comes
TATATATATATTTTTTTTTTTTAGTGTTGTTGTTCTGCAGGTCACATCAAGGGTGGAAAAGGTTTTGAAATGATTTCGGTTGGTTTCATGTTTAAAACGCTGGCATTTGAACAGGGGTGTGTTGACTTTTTATTTCCTCCATATTTGTTGGTGGCGTCTCTCCGCGACTGCAGTATGTCATGATGGCAGCCGTCGTCCGTTCATATCATGCAGCTTATTGCTCTCCTCTCATCATTTTTTGTTTAGGTGCTGTTATGGAAAGAGCAGCCTGCTACCACATTGTCAAACAATGAGACTGATTGGATCTCCAGCAGTTCACTTGGAATCCAAGTAAGAAAAGCGCATACTGATATTTTTGCTAGGCAATAGGGAGCACTGAAGTGGACGCACACCTACCAGATCAAGAGCAACCGTATTTTGAGACTACATTTATCACTAAAATGCAAGAAGAATGCAATGCTCTAAAACACCGATTTTATTTATTTATTTATTTATTTTTCCCGCCGCCATATCTAATTTTGATCGAGTCCAAGAAGTGTGTCTGTCTGTCTGTGTTCTTTTGCTAGTTCAGCTGTTTGGACATCGCGGCCAGCGCGCCTCAACTCGTTCCTGGTGATGATGATGTCAATCCTTCTCAGGCCCCCTGGGTTCCCGTGCCTGATCCTGGACCGTTGCACTTTTCCTCACCCAGACTCAGATCGGGCCCTTTGCTTCTTCTGAAGCTTTTCGTCACTGAGAGCTACAAACAGCGACGCGTTGGACCCTGCGTCATCACTGCTGACCAGCGTGTTTATGTCGAGGTGCCTATTTTGAATTTCCTTTTCCCTTTTGTAAAGTTTTCCTGAAAGGTTGTGTTTT
>NW_017838873.1:0-858 GCF_001891065.2 Hippocampus comes
ACATGATGAGCTGTCCACTGTAGTGACCGCTGTCCGTCAATCACACTCCAATTGCGACAACCACTTCATCTGGATCCTGGATGGGACCAAAAAAAAATTTTTAAAAAATCAACGGATCCACTTTAGAATGCAAAAATGCTCATTGCTCCATGGCAAGAGTGAACTGATGACAAGATTTAGTTGACAAACCTAAGATTTAAAACGCAGAACCAGCTCCGTTTACCGTTCAGCCTTCTAATCGAGGCGCTCAATAATAACACTTTCAAGAGGATGTTTCGAACGGAACAAGATGTAGATAGACACAGATTCAAACATCGCTGATATTTACAAGCTATTAAGAACAAAGCGACCCGACGGTGCAAACTTAATAGAGCGCCTACTTGGTATTAATTGCGCCGTTAATGGAATACCTGACGGCAGACAGAGGAAAAAACGGGACATGAAAGGCATACATTTGCCGTCTTTATTGATGTGGAGATGGCGCTATCAAAAGGCCCCTCTGTGTCTTTGGTGATAGCTGAGAGTGAGAGCACGGAAAGATTTCTGTTTTGTTTTTATTTTATTATAGAGACTAATGGAGACTCATGCAAGCAATAAGCTGTGGTGGTATAAATTGCGTCTTTTGGTTGCGGAAACCCAACGCAGCGCTGGCTCTCGTTTGTCACTGACATGAAAGGCCTCGAATTGCTTTTTGGTTGAAACTTCACGCATGCAAGTACGTGGACATCATGCTGAAGACTCATCGTAAATTCCACCAATAACCCAGGCGAAATTTTGCTCCTCCCTAACATGCCATTCACGTTATTTTACCAGTCGAAATGCATCACTTCAATGGACACAAATGACTACTTTGCCATA
>NW_017838874.1:0-858 GCF_001891065.2 Hippocampus comes
GTGATGCATATCGCTATTCTCCTTTTGAAAAGGCGTTCGACTTTATCTGTGATGAGCTCAGACGACATGCCACGCAGTTAGCGGTCGGAAAATGTCTCCATCATTTTGACACCGTCTTTAAATTTGATTGTACAGAGCAGCAGAATGAAGTGTAGTTTTTAATGAGATTAGTTGTGCAGTTCGCATTGTTTGGCCTTTGAATTGGAAGACGCAACGAGGTGAAACACGAACCGAAACGCGCTTAATCGCTGGTTGCGAACGTGCTGAGAAGGAGAGACGCTTGGTTGAACTTGTCCTCGCATGTTTTTAGCCTGATGTTTTGGAGCAACTGGAACGAGCAAAGAGCCAGCATCATGAGGGCCACCTTATCAGGCAAGAACATGAGGATTATCGTCAGCGCCGACATCCTGACACCCAACGGACTGACCATCGATCACAAAGCAGAGAAGCTCTACTTTTCCGACAGAAGCCTCGGCAAAATCGAGAGATGTGATTTCGATGGCTCCGGCAGATACGTGAGTTTGAACACGCACGAGTCAATGATCTTGTGTGACATTTCACAAACAAGCACTGGATTGATGGATGGATGGATGCGGTGGATGCCCTTGTCATGTCGAAACTCACCCGCTTGGTGCCACCCTCTGCGCACCCGATTTTAAAACCCTCACCTGAGTGCTGTCTTGAAACCCTAATCGAAGTTTGAAGCCCTCGCGCGCATTCATAACCCCACCCTGAAACCCTGACTGGAGTTTCAAGGCGTAATTTGAAACCATGTGCGGGCGCCGGTTGGTTGCCCCAAGCACATGCCCGTTTATCCACAACCAGGGTGCTGTGCTGTGGATTAACCCCCCCCCCCCC
>NW_017838875.1:0-859 GCF_001891065.2 Hippocampus comes
AAAAAAAAACAACAACAATTTAACAGCTTCTATTCAATTAGTTGGCTCTCTAATGCCCGCTCACCAAGAGGACTACGCGTGGGCACTGTCATCACGAAATCAAAAGGTAAGCAGAGCCGCAATGTTGTCGGATGTGCGCATTGTCTTCCCTCAAAAGTGAGAGATTTCAACTAGAGAGTGGATGTTAAACGTGATGTGGTTGTGACGTTGCTTCCCACCTGTAGCTCTCTCTGACGCACTTGTCCGCCGCAACATAGTCGCCTCGGTGAAGGTGGATCAGCACCTGGGCCGTCGTTTTCTGAACAAAAACACCAATCGTTCAGCTGGTGATGATATTTTATACATTATTTTAACCTTCTTTTGCTGTTCTGTTCATATGTTAGTTGATTGCGTCACTTTGTGGAGGGGAGACTAAATAAAAAGAATGAGCATGACAAAGAATGCTACTGAAATGATCATTTTTTTCTACTTAAAAAAAATATTTAAATGAAATGCATGCAATGCCAATGTCGTATTATTAAATTGGACCTTGGCCGAAGTCTGCCCTCCAAAAACGTGACACCTTTTTTGGGGGGGGGGAAGAAGAAAACTGACCTTGAAACACATTGGAAAGTTCTCAATCTCCTTGTACATGTTCTTCTCTTTCTGCAGCGCCACGGCGGCCTCATCCAACCTTTGTGCACACGCGTACGGAAACTTTGGACGATTCCATGACCAAGGAAGACGAAAGATACGGAGCTGCCACTCTTTACCTTTTTAACCGCACCAGCAGCCTGGAAGCTTTGCCCAGCAATTCCACAGCCTGACGCAGACGGTCCTCATTCTACAGCAGGCATGCGACACAATTAAATAGCAATTA
>NW_017838876.1:0-859 GCF_001891065.2 Hippocampus comes
AAGCTTCATGGAGGATTGGCTGACTCCAAAGTCAATCTAATCTACAGAAAGATGACCACATTGTGACCCCATCGTCTCCACTGACTTCATGATCAAACTAGTCTTCCATATGACTTTGGTGGTGAAATCTGAAAGCCTAAAGGGAAATCGGTGATCCACCGCGAGGTCAGACGCAAAGTCGGCTCGGCTTTGGATGGTTTCACAGACGATGATACGCGCCGCTTTGCCAAGTATGATGTCGACGAGGGGAGGGGGGAAAAAAAACACGCCCACCTCAGAACGGTCTTGGGAGCCGCAGGCAAATCTCGTTAATTATCTAAAAGGCATGCGCCACAGATTCATTTTTAATCAGCGCCACGAATGTGGACGTGAGTGGTGAGCCAGCAAAGACGGCACAGAGCAGAGTCAATCGTGGCGGCTCCCATCCAGAGGCGACGTCCGGACATTTGTTCACGTCAAGTCAGATTTAACGGTTTGTTTTTACTCCCGCGAGCCACGGAAGAGTCTTATCTTGTTCTTATTGGAAAAGGTAAACAAGAGCCTCTCCCTTTGCGGCAGCGCGTCATCACATTGCTCAAGCGAGCACCGTTCTCCCGATCCCACACGGTGTCGACGACAAAACGGCAAGAACAAGAACCACCCCCCGCACAGAGTTTTCTTCTTTGTGGGGTCTCACAGTGTGTTGCCCTGAAGGCAATAGGTCATCTTTTCTTCCATATATCTCTTCTTTAACAGGGTTTCTCTCTGGTATATGCAGTTTTTAAAAAAAAATTTACACGCACACAAACACATGCAAATGAAGAAGCCTGATCGAGATCCTGGTCATTTGAATGCGGCATTCGTTGAACGGAAACATGAC
>NW_017838877.1:0-859 GCF_001891065.2 Hippocampus comes
CAAATCAAGGAGTAGGAAGTCCAGATGTTTGTTTTCAAATGTACGGGGTACAAGTAAAAAAGTCGTCAGAAAACTAAATACAGAGTATACATACCTGATACACAGTAACTAAGTATTTTTACCTTAAGTCTCCCCGCACTGCACAGATTGTCCTCGCTCACCCAAGATAGACTAACTAATCCGAGTGTCATTTTTACACCTGAATTATTATAACAACACGTTTTTAACGTTGAAATGAAAATATATCATTTGAAAATAAAATTGAGCTTGGGTGATCGCCGCTTTGGATGCTCATTCCACTCACATTTCAAACTCCATTCTGACTCATTCCATCTTGCCTCCAGGTCTGCTGGAGGCCTTCTTTGTATTCAACGTGTTGATCAGATGTCAACTTGGGCCCCATCGGCAACTTACTCATCAATTTGTTCTGCACTCATCGCTTTTATTTCCCACTTTTGAATCACAACTTTGAAGTGACGCTGAGTCACACTTGAGCGAGTCAGGCGTTTGCGGGCTTCATTAGGACATGTTATTTTAATCATAAAGACCATTTGCACACCAGAAATAGTGTATTCCTCGTAAGCACGTAGTTCCTGAGAATAGGCTGATGAGTTTGTTCATTAGTCTTAGAAATTCAGTCGCATTTTTTGGTATTTTCATCTTGTCTTCATTGCGCTACTTGAAATACTTGGCACCATCAACTTTCAAATGATTTTTCCTTGTTTACTTAAATCGTTTCTGTACTTGCTAAAATAAGACTATCAAGCGAGGAGACTCGCTAAAGAAGGACAATCTGTTTGTTTAGTGGTGTGTTTTGATTGAAGGTTCTTCCCTCCATTGTTGCATGTCACATTGTGCT
>NW_017838878.1:0-859 GCF_001891065.2 Hippocampus comes
CACCCCAATTTGCTCTAGCATGCTGTTTAATCTGGATTTTACACTGGGCCTAATCTCTTCACTACAACATAATCTCGCTCCTTGACATCTTCCCTTTACAGTAAATTGGATTACTCAGGTTTGTTGTTGTGGTTACAATAAAATAAAGTCAGCTCATTTGCTCTCTAATCTTTTATGCATTTTTTGTCCTGTACTTTTCATGTTCCTGAATTGAGCCTCTAAAGTTTGCTCTTTTTTTTTTCTCGTTCATCTTAATGCAGACATTTCAGTTCCCTCTCAAGGGCTAATGTTTATGAAAACAACAAACTGGTGAGTCATTTGCACATATTGGAAGCATGTGTCCCTTTGAACAAACATGTAATACTGCTCAGGAGTGATGTATGTCGAGAGATAATCAGGTGCTCTACTGGAAATGATCTGATTGACTTTATTTGTCCCCCAAATATTTATTTACGACAAATAATGTGTCTGTGTTCAACTGTCATCCATTCAACAGTACATTATCAACCCGTGCACTCGCTTTTTGTGACATTTTTTGTTTGGTGGTGACATTGTGATAAAACGTACCTTGGCTCAAGAAAGTTTGGTCTCCTTCCACAAACTCTTTTCAGGCCTTTGAAGTTGCAGAGACCAAGCTTGGCATCCCCGCTTTCCTGATCCCCAAAGAAATGCTTGCCGCCGAGGTGCCTGATTATTTGAGTGTCATCACTTACCTCTCCCAGTATTACCATTACTTTGGACGGCTCTCTAACAGTGTGTGTAAGGAAGCATATCCTTCTCTTTGTCTCCCTCTGTTTTGATTTGAAGTCTTCCTCGGTTTTATTGTGCTGGGAGTAAATCAACAAGCACACTGTACACC
>NW_017838879.1:0-859 GCF_001891065.2 Hippocampus comes
CGTGGCAGGGGCACAACAATGCAATGCAGACTCCCAGCAGAATATCTAATGTGTCAGCTAAAATTTGACTGCGGAAAAGGTGAAGGTGCGTATTTGAGAGAGAGAGAGAGGGGGACGGAAGTAAGGAGTACAACATTGATAGCAGGCAGAATGAACTGAGGAGAGAAAAAGACATACGAGGCAGGAGACCTTCCAATTAGTGTAAAACAAGGAACAGAGGCATGTAGAGGGATGCTCTCTTGTTTCCCAGACATTTCACCAAAGACAGCCCCCGCAAAATAAATCAATAAATACAGAAATAAATAACTTTTCTGACATTTGATGATTGTGAGTGGCAGAGTCAACAACACAGAACTAGATGATGCATTAAAGTTTTGTGGGAAAATATTCCTTCTGACCATGGCTGCATTCAAAAAAATGATTGAACGACTATAGGCTTATAAATTATGAGCCACAACCTTTCCCCCAACTTTAAGCCCCCGCAGCTTACTTTACTGTTCAATCATTTTATTTTTCAATAATCTGCTCACATTGAAGCATTCTTCTCTGCTTGCTCAAGTGCACAAACTCTGCTGCCCAACATGACTTTTGACGGATTTATTTCATCTTTTACGATTTCCTTTAGATTTCTCCTTTTTAATTTTCCTCTTTTTCTTCTTATTGTACTGCTTTCTTGAACATTTCAAATCTTCAACACCTTTCTGTGTTTTTGCCCATCCAGTTGTTGACCAACCACAGCTATTTGCTTCCTGACTGTTGTCTGTGTGCGTTGCCTTACCAGCTTCATCACTAAATGTATTGATCAGGAGGGAACACTAATCGACATGTGTGTTAGGTGTGTGTGTGTGTGTGTGTGTGT
>NW_017838880.1:0-860 GCF_001891065.2 Hippocampus comes
TTTTTTTTTTTGCCATTATAAACATGCCATGACTGTGATGCGATTGCACTTCTTTCTGGTTATTCACATCTGGATGAATCATAGAAATCAACAGAATGACTGCAAGTAATCCACAGAGTAATAAAAAGGCCATGACAGATGTGTGCGTGACATTATAGGTCAGACGATAAACCTAACTGCTCCCCTCACCATTTTTTGTGACAATCTCATAACGTACCAATATACGCAAGATTTTGAGTTCAGAATTTTCTCTTTTGAACCTCACCTTGTCCTCGGAACATAACGTCACGCCTCTGGGTAGCACATGGACAATTCATAGGTTTGCTCACACAAATAACATGCATCTCAAGGCGGACTGGAGTCAAAAGGATCCACGTTATGGTTTTGATGAGCCCCTCAGAAGGCCCCGTGGTGGAAAAATAAATACAAATCCAAGCATGGCATGCTGGTGTTCTGTCCACACTTGCAGCTAACGCCGCCTCCGCCGTCTGCCTACACGTTTCTCCTTGAGTGTCTGGAAACAACTCCCACACTCCTGCGAGGCTCCTCAACCACCGCAGGCCAATAAAGCCGAATTTAATTGGGAGTTTTTATGCGCCGCCACCATGGATTTGAAAAGGGAGCATCGACGTGTGATCCAAGTGTCGATTTTGGTACTTTGTAACTTCCCAATGAGGAGTGGCCATTGGCTGCCACACGCTGCCGTCACCACGGGATTTGGGTTTAAATGCATCCAACAACTTCATAATCAATTGGAACATAGACTTGTAAGCACACTTTATGGGAGAGTGAACCAAGATTGTCCAAAAAAAGTACACATCCCTTGGTTGTTGTGGTCGAGCTCTGAGTTGTATATATAT
>NW_017838881.1:0-860 GCF_001891065.2 Hippocampus comes
CACACACACACACGCACGTGTTATTTCAGCGGCAATAGTTATATTAAATATAAATTGAGTAAGCCTTACACCGTAAGGTGTTCCACCCATCCCGGACCCTTTATACCTTTGAACACCTGCAAACTGTGCTAATGATCATATGCTAATGCAGTCACTATTTCTCGTCGAATGAGACTGTGCTTGTTGAAAGTTGAAACTGCCGATCGAGTGTCGAGTGATGAAATGCTTAACATACCGACATGACTGGCGTAGCTCGTCCCAGTGCCTCTTGACCAACGATTGCTGAAGGAGGTGAAGGAGTTAAGGTGTTATTTTAATCAATAAACTAGAAAGTATTCAAACCTGATGCGTCTTTTGCATGCGGTAAGCCACACCTCGTGTCACAAGTGCGATTCGAATCAACTCAAGAGAGCGTGGAGACGCTTCCCGGGTAAAACTCACACGGAAGTGGAAAGTGCAACACGGTTTTCAGAGCGGGAATTCTCATTCATTCAACTGTACTGTATATGAGAAAAAAAAATATTGACGAGTGTGCTGAGTCCTTACTGCCACAAGAGGGCCCACGTGTAATGCAGAGAGTTTTTATTTATTTATTTATTTTACATTCGAGAAACTATTTCTTGTACTCTCCACCCATTTTAATCGAAACGGGAAAAAAACACCACAAAACAGATATTACAGAGAACAAGAGGGGAAACTATCAGATTATAAAGCAGTAGAAATAAAATGTACTGTTCACAGTAAAAAATACATTTCTCAAAACAAAGCAAAATATGGTTTCATTGTCATAACGGCCCTCTGAGAGAAGCCGGCACTAAAATGTGCGACAACAGCGAGTTTGACACCCGTGGTCTTTGTGC
>NW_017838882.1:0-860 GCF_001891065.2 Hippocampus comes
AATAAAACTGAAATTAAAAAAATTGTCATGACTGCATTTCTGTAATTGTTCAAGCTATAGGAAAAAAGTCTCAATTTCATGAGAAAAAAAAAGCAATTTTTCACAACGTTTGGCTTCTTGTTCACCTGGTGAACTTGGCTGAGCTCAGCTGCCAAGGCCCTAAACTTGTCCAGGTGCATCTGAGCGAGCTCCTTTCGCAGCTCTTCTCTGACAGCCTCCTGCTCCACGGCGTAATGCTGCATCACGTGCTGATGCTCCGCTTTTTGACCGGTGAGGTCTTGATGGTGCCTCTGTTCCAGTTGCACCATTTCATCCCGCAGTGCCTGTTATGAGGCAGAAAGAAGAATTAGAAATACAATCACAACAAAATGTAACTATACAAATTCTGGTTTGCTTGCAGAACATCGCAGGTTGCAAACCAAACCCCTGCATATTTGCAGTTTGGCATTCGTACATTTTCTTGGGAATCTGAAGTTCGACAAGTTCTTACGTGTACTTCCTTTAAGTACGTGGCTTCCAAGGTGTCCATATTACTGAGCATCCTCTTTTCGATTTCATCCGTCTCTTCCTGGTGCTTCCGAGCCAGCTCCGCTTCTCGAGCCTCCAGCTGGGCCTGACTGGTTTCTTGAAACACGGCCTCGAGGGCTTCCAGGTCCTCCTTGCGCTTGGAATTGAGGGCCGCTTCCAAAGCATCAAGCTGGCCTTTGTGCTCCGACTGTAGTCGGGTAGTCAAAGACGCAAGCTGGTCCCCGTGCCTGGTGCAGAGCGTGTCCAGTTGCTCTTTGTGTTTGGCGTTGAGAGAGTCCATCTCTTTGGAGTGTTTGTCCACGAGGGCTGCTCGTTCATGCTCCATCTCAGTG
>NW_017838883.1:0-860 GCF_001891065.2 Hippocampus comes
CCCCCCCCAAAAATCTGCGATGCAGCGTCGTGTGGGCCACTCACAGCTGGTAAGGCTCAACTGGAGGAGCGACGTCGTCTTCACACGGCTCACAGGGAGGAAGAGGAGGATGAAGAGGTGGTGGTGGAGGAGGAGGTGGAGGACAGACGTCCCCCCCGTGGAAGGCATCCAGCTGGGCAAAGTATTGCCGGTACTGTCCAATCCTGTACCAGGAAAACAAGCAGGACTTAGCTCAAAGTGGTAAAAAAATTAATAAAATAAAGTCATTGTTGTATTTGAAGCCACTTTTGGGGGTGGTCCCACGTGGCGTCTCCTGCCGCAGGCTGAGGAAGGTGTCCTGCTCTGTGGGGCTGGGCAGACATCACAAAAGCAAGCGCGGTGTCAGCTAAATAAAGAACTCCAAGAACATGTGTTACCCACATCCTCTTGATCGTGATTTGAACTCAACATGACAGATGCATCCATATTTCCCACTTTAGTAGATTGGGTGAAACGTAACACTCAGGTCAAGAAAAGTGTTGTTGTGTTTTACGTGTGTGTTTTTACCGTGTAGTAAGCGGGGCTGCACACTCTCCACTCGGGCTTGATAGGAAGTTTCTTCACTGCCACTTTGCACTTCTTCTTCTTGTCTACAATGCATCACAACAACAAGTGCATTTGTACATGTGCTCCACTAGCCTAAAATGTGTTACATGCGCTACATTTATTTACCAGGAGAGCGACATATAACAGGTGTGTTACAAATATTACATGGGTGCTATCAAAATGTCGAGTTCCATGTTACGTATGTTTAGGATGCCTGTGACACATGTTACAGTTGTATAATCTCAGTTTGTTAGATGTGTTACATTTGTTTCATG
>NW_017838884.1:0-860 GCF_001891065.2 Hippocampus comes
AAAAAAAAAGGGCCCATGTGAGTGTGTGTATGTATCGCAAAACTAATTGCATTCATCAGGCAAACAAACACAGCTGGCCAATGTGCTGCAGTGCTGGATGACGACCCGAGCGCGTGCTGGCTCGGATTTTGTTGCCAGCGCTTCCCGTCGGGCTGCTCATCAAGCACTGACAAACAGAGCCAAGTGTAGCAGGATACAACGCATGCCGGGGATATGTGGAAAACTGGAAAACTATCCTGTTTGTAGCGTGTGGCGCGACTTCAAGGGCGACCGTAAAAGGCCGAAAGAGTTGAATACAGAGCGGCAAATAAAGGGGGAACTTGAACATGACTTTGTGTTTTTATAGGCCGCCAAGTCATTTGTCTGCCTGTGCATTCGTCTTCTCTCTTCATCTGTCACTCTGCTCCCTCGACTGAGTTAAGGGACATTTAGAGGAGCGGCAGAGCTATTTAAAACGCCAGCGTGTGTGCGTGGATGGGTCGGAGGTGCGAGGGACAGATTTACACCCCGAGATGAAGGCCATTTGCCAGGCGGGCCGTTTCTCTTGTTTCTCTGTTTCTCGGGCTGGACGGCTGGCCTTGGTCCAATTTAATTTCTTCCGGGCCTAAACACTTCTTCTAATACCTCCACCCGTGCTTCATTCTCACCAACAACTCGGAGGTCCATTGTCACGGCTTTTCTATTAAACTGTAATTGTGTACACTGAATTGAAATGTGCTCCGATACCAACGCACTGATACCAATTTACCAACGGGACAAATAACTTCCAGGCAGGTCGAATAGGAGCTGTCGGTAAAATGTCAATAGTGACAAGTGTCATACAGGGAAACTCCTCTACAATGAAACATACATGGGCGAAA
>NW_017838885.1:0-860 GCF_001891065.2 Hippocampus comes
GTTTATTTTTTACTCTAATAATGGCCCATGTGACATTGTTGCCATAGCAACACAAAGCAGCAAGGACAAACACCCAACTGATTGACTGATTGTTTTGACACCGGTGTTATAAATCAGATAGGTTGTTGAACGACGACACCTTTTCAGCAGCACACAAATTCAATTTCTGCCACTTTTAGGGTCCCGTCTGCATATTTTAACTCCAAAAGAGGCCACATCGGATTTTGGGAAATCGAGTGACCGGTCATGTCATTCCTGAATAAGGTTGAAGAAAATAGTGGAAATGTGTATGAATTTAAAAATTCTCATTTTAAATTCTTTATAATTTCATTCATAAAATAGATCAAAATCTTAAATGTGTATCTAAAATTGAGTAATATTTTTGTTGACTGTAAACCAGTCAACCAATATTTAAAAATATATAAAAATTAGATATAAGTGAATGAATGGGTGTAAAAGAAAAAGGAAAAAGTTTGACAGGAAATAAATATAACGAAATATTCCACTAGTCATAAAATGTTTTAAATGATGACAATGCAATATTAGCAATAAATAGAAGCCTTTCACTGTGGAATATGGTGGTGCTATACCTGACCTTAATTGTGTGTGACATTGTTTCAAAGTGCCGTGCTGTCATCTCATAATTTATTCCATGATGATGCTCGATGGTCATTTTATTTTCCAGTAAAAACATAGCTGTCTCACTCATCGTCATGGCAACCCATGGCTAACTTTGGTGATCCTTTTTCATATGACAGCTGCTCATTAAATTTGTGGAAGTATGTTACACTTCATACCTGTAGAGGGAATCCAGGAGAAAAAATAAATAAAAAGCCGTACTGCAGTTTTACACATGCATT
>NW_017838886.1:0-860 GCF_001891065.2 Hippocampus comes
GACAATGACAAAAGGTGCAAATCAATGTTTTTTGTCTGTTTTAATCTCTAGAATGTCAGATCTAGGGGAGACAACGTTCGAGCCCTCGGGTTCCGATGTGTCCGCTCAACCATCGCCCCCTCCGTACGAAGAACCGATACAGCAAGATCCGCCGCCCTACTCCCAAGACTTAGTAGTGGAACATGATGAACCCAAAGGTGAAACGATGGAATGCAACGTGGCAGAGGGTGACCAGCCCTGCCCCGAAATGAAAGCGGAGGGTCAGTCTGAGGAAGTCCCGTTGGCAGAGACGTCGGCTTTCGACGACAAGACAGTCAGGAGAGCGTTTGTTCGCAAGGTTGGTGATGTGCCAGACGTTTAGCCCAAAATAACGCCCGTGACAAAATGTCAGAAAATTTGTCGGGACAGCCTGACAATATTTAATGGGTGTGTCCCCCTGTAGGTGTTCAGCATCCTGACCCTGCAGCTGGTGTTCACATTCAGCGTGGTGAGCGTGTTCACCTTCTCGAGTGTGGTGAAGAAGGCGGTGCAGAGGAACATTTGGGTTTATGTTAGCTCCTTCATCATCTTCCTCGTGGTCTGCATTGCTCTGAACTGCGCCAAGTCCCTCCGACGCAAACACCCCTGGAACATCATCGGTCTGGTGGGTGACCCCCGAATATATAGTGCTACTTAGTGCTGTGGTGTTCATCAGGGATCATGTTTAGAGACCCTGTTATTCTGTTTTATTGTCTAAATTGACATTTAGCACTGTCATCCTGCGCGGTTCTGCTTGAGAGTGGGGTTGGGGTTTAACGCCGAGGTTAAGGTTTAAATCACAGTGAAGGCGTCAAGCCAGATTCAGAGTTGTTTTTTTTTTT
>NW_017838887.1:0-860 GCF_001891065.2 Hippocampus comes
TTTTGTGTGGATGTGTGAGTTTGCAGTGTTTGTGTTTGCAGGAGGTCATATATACAAAAAAGAAGTTCAACCAGGTGCCAGACGTGACCACGAGTGCAGATTGGACGGGAATATCTCAGACCTCCCACGTCTTTCTGGGTCCCACACGTCCTGCTGTCCTTTTTTCCCGAGGCACCGCTCACTATTCCTCATGAATCTGCATCGATCACGTGAACGTATTCCCCTCGATTATTTATAACGCCGGCGTCCTTTGAGACCAGCCGGGAAGTGTCACGCCGCAGCTTTTCGACATGAGTTGAAGAAGAGAGATGGAGGGGTAAACCGATCCCATGTCAGCGAGATGCACGTTTACTTTTCCGCGAGGACGCGGCGATAGCATCACAAGCAGTTGGAAAATGGGAAACCCGAGACACCAGAGCAAGTAGAAGGAAGTCAAAAGGACTTTTGAGTCAAACAGACAGAAAGGGAAATGCATGACTCATCAGAATGTAACCGACAGGCGGCCCAATAGAAATCTTTGATTTGTTTCTCCCTGGAAACTTTTTAAAAGCTTCCAGTCAACAAAAAGTCAACCGATCTTCAGTTCAGGCTGGTTACCGACCCAACACAGATGTCTCTCTGTAGCTATATTTTATGATTAGTTCTCACTCCATACGCGGCACTCGGCCGCACCCCCCAGTGAATATACCGACTCAAATGTTTTTTTGCCTGTATGAGGCTAGCATAGATTTATTTGTCTCTTATTTTCATGCTTGACAGATGAGACATCTTGAATTTGATGTTTCTCGCCGATTCGCCATTTCAACATTGCGCTGACTTGTTTTCGGAAACAAGGAATTTCTGCGTCTCGGCGGCGCTAA
>NW_017838889.1:0-861 GCF_001891065.2 Hippocampus comes
AAAAGATGATGTCATCCTGTCTGGTGAGGAAAAAGGAGTGTCAAACAAAGGCCAGACGGAGTGGCTTCAAACGGGAGGAAGGGACAAAAATGACGACGATGTCGAATGTTTGCACTGACGAAAAAAGATTTTGGCTGATCGCGATTGGAACCGGAGCCTTTTTAATCAAGTGCGATGGCAAGAAATAACTGCGAGTTATGCTGCCGGCGCGGTGAAATTTGATTCAAATCAAATTTCCGAGTGAGCCGACATATCTCAATCTGATTTCCAACTGTCCTTTACGTCACTCGCGAGATATAACTGAGAACACATGAGGGTGAAAGCAAAGCTAACCGCCGCACCAAGAAGGAAATGTTCTGCGGTTCAGATGGTGAATTAGTTCGGCCTCAATTGTGCCGTGGTGCGGGGGTGCTTTTAAAAATAGATTCAAGATGACAATAGTATTAATAATGCGTTAATTGCTCTGTCCAATGATGCATGCTCATGTCATATTTCTGAACAAAATACAATGACGTCCACCACACACGTCAGCAGAGTGCAGAATGGACATTGTGGCCCATGACAACACATGCGCCACAACTTAGACCTGCTTTCACCTCGCGTAAATTCTAATCTGCTTTCCGTCACAAAATTATCAGGTGAGCTGGGGAGGCGTGTCATAGAAAACCGGATGCCCAGCCAGGGGAAGCACAGTGAACGAGATTTGCTCCAAGACACCAAACTGGAACCACTCATTAGCAAGAGTGTGCGAAAGATTTCGACGAACCGTTTTGAGGTCGGGCATGGACTAAAGAGCGTCAAATGAAATGTCACATTAGGCTCCGTATCACAAAGGATTTTCCTTAAATTCTCTGAACACTA
>NW_017838890.1:0-861 GCF_001891065.2 Hippocampus comes
TCACATTTCTAGTCGAGGTGGCGTATGTTATTTTAACGTTTAGCGGACTTGGTCAGAAATATTGGTTTAGTGTTTAATTTATGAAGATTCGGAGATGAATATCCCTGGTTTGGAATCACATCTTAGAAATAGTCTTTGGCATTTGCTGCCAACACAAGTCATCCAGTCTCACAGCAAGACGTCGGTAAAAAGTGAACAGACGCCACATGAAAAGTCTCGCTTTTGCTTGGAAAGTGCCAAACAACTCAAGTTCCAGGCCTAAAACAAGGAACGCCTTGACAACAACGCCAGTGATGAAGGAAGAAACAGAATGTGGCCGTTTCTGTAATATTTAACACTAGAACTGGCAGTCACTTTTTGCGGAATTTTCTTGACTTACTCATTGGAACTGCGCGGATTATCAAACGCTTTTGTTCTCCTTTATCAGATTTACTTTATCACTTTGAGAAAGAAACGGCGGTGATGTGTGGCTTTTATTTCTCCTCAGCCTAACAATAGAATATGGACTACCCACAATTCCTGCAGAATGTACAATACTGTGATCACGATTTTTGTTGCGATTGCTAAATTGCTATCTCGGGGCCAAACTAAGAATCAGTCAGATGACTTTGTGCAACTGGCGGTGTACGCTTTCAGATTGGTCACCAGTCCTTCGGAGAGCACACGAAGAGAAACAACCATTCACACTCAACATTTGAGATTCCTCAGTTACCCGACGCGCGGTTTTGCAACGTGGGAGAACTAATACCAAAGCTGAACCTCTCCACTGCGAGGCAACGCAAGGCAGCGTCATCTATTTAGCGCATTTCAAACACAAGCTAACTCAATGTGCTTCACATTCATTAAAAGCACATTTACAAA
>NW_017838891.1:0-861 GCF_001891065.2 Hippocampus comes
ATATTAAAACATATTGTGCTGCCCCTTCTGTTATGCATGGCTTAGCCTGACTGTGGCAGTAGTGCAAAAGGCAAAGTTGATCCATAATGTCAAGTAGTAGACATCAACAAACGACACAAAAGCTGAACATCGGCCGTTTGTTTACACACAAGGTATTCCCATGAGTTTCTCAACATCTTGGTTTGATTTGCATCCTGATTGCAGGCCTTAATTTGTATGGTGGACAAGAAGACGGGAGAGAAAAGTAAAACACGTCCGCGCTTCGTGAAGCAGGACCAGGTTTGTATCGCCAGGTTCCGGGCGGCGGGAGTCATCTGCATGGAGACTTTCAAGGACTTTCCTCAAATGGGGCGATTCACGCTACGTGATGAAGGTAAGGACACGGCACTCTGGAAGTTTATCTTTGTGCTTTTTCAAATTGTTATTTCTGAGACCTATTTTTCCACCAACCAGGCAAAACCATCGCCATCGGAAAAGTGCTGAAGCTGGTGCCGGAAAAGGACTAAATGCAAGCGAGATCCAAGTTGTGTAATGCTGCTTGTCACCAGAAGAGGACTGCTGCTCGGGCCAACCACAACAGCAACTCTTTTCTTTATGCTATACTATGCTAAAGAGAAGAACTTCCAACAACGGAGCGAAGAGGGGAATTAATTGCGTCAAATGAAAATAACAAGACTGGATCAGTTTTTATGATGAACAATCGACAGTGAGAGAGTGTGAGTGTCCAGCGTTCTCATATTGAGAGCTCTGCAATAACACTAATGTAGCGACAGTACATGGCTGAAAACGCTGCCGGCTGGCCATACCAATCGTTTTTACTATGGAGGTGGATGCAGTGTTACTGAGTCTGGAGAGAACAAA
>NW_017838892.1:0-858 GCF_001891065.2 Hippocampus comes
TTAGTGTGTTAAAAAAAAAAAAAAAAAAAAAAAAAGGCTTGTCAGTAAAGTTCCATGACCGGTCAGTGTGGCCCAACTCATGTCTGCTTCATCATGACCAAGAAGAACATCGCTGTCCTGCAGCATCCTCTCTAACTCACTCACCCGTGCTCGTTGTGATTTTTTTATTTCCCCTCTTTCCCACACTCAAGGGGGTCATCGGGGGGACCCGTTTTCAAGACGTGGATGACATTAAGATGGCCATGATGCCGGCGCTGCGGAGAATCTCAAAGGAATGTGGCAGCGGAGGCTAGGAAAGTGTATTAGACTCCATACATGGGATTACTTTGAAGGGGTGAGTTTGGATTTGAAATCTAGCTTTCATGACAGCAGTCCTGGAACTTTTCTGACACACCTTATCTGTACTCTTTAAAGCACAAGAATCTGAGTTGTGTCCCTGTGAGTAATGCAGTCACGCAAGCATGGAGTGGCGCCACAGTTTTTTGACCTCTTTTTGCTTTCTCTCTTATTAATTTAATATCTCTTTTCACCTCCTTCTTTATTTTTCTTATGGTGCAATGTTTGTGTCATGTCTTTGATTTGAAGTTAACTATGGAACAGAACCAATGGGGTCGTCAGGAGGTTTTATTTTTCTATGATGAATTGTGGATAACAAGGGAATTATTAATGCGCCAAACTAACAATTTATGACTGAGCAGCTGACAATAATCATAGAACTTAATGCAACACAGGTCAGATCTGACTGATTAGCACAAAATTAGCAAAGCATTTTGGGCCGAGGGTTACAATCTGGGTCTTGGTCTTCCTGTGTTTACACTTTAGATTCATTGAAGACTCAAAATTGTCCATTGGTGTGAA
>NW_017838893.1:0-861 GCF_001891065.2 Hippocampus comes
TGCAGGTGGCTCAGGCGGAGGCCGACAAGGCCAACAAGAAGACGGACAAGAAGAAAGAGTTGGATGAACTCAACGAGCTCTTCAAGCCGGTCGTCGCCGCCCAGAAAGTCAACAAAGGTAACACGGGTGAACCCCCATCACTCGTCTTGGACATTGTGGCTCACGTGCTCTCTTTCAGGTGTGGACCCCAAGTCGGTGCTGTGCGCCTTCTACAAGCAGGGCCAGTGCACCAAAGGAGACAAGTGCAAGTTCAGCCACGACTTGTCCATGGAGAGGAAGTGCGAGAAGAGGAGCGTCTACGTGGACGAGCGGGACGAGGAGCTGGAGAAAGGTGAGCGGTCGAAGAGGAGTAGAACGAGGATGACGACGAGCTAACTGAGCTTCTGGGCCATACAGACACCATGGACAACTGGGACGAGAAGAAGCTGGAGGAGGTGGTCAACAAGAAGCACGGCGAGGCCGAGAAGAAGAAATCCAAAACTCAGATCGTAAGATTTGGAGCCTTTTGTCATCGCAATGCAACATTTTCTTGCAAGATGCTGAGGAAGTTGTCACGCGCCGCGGCAGGTGTGCAAGTTCTTCCTGGACGCCATCGAGAACAACAAGTACGGCTGGTTCTGGGTGTGCCCAGCAGGGGGCGGCGAATGCATGTACCGACACGCCCTGCCGCCCGGCTTTGTGCTGAAGAAGGACAAGAAGAAGGAGGAGAAGGACCAGGAGATCTCCATGGAGGAGCTGATCGAGAGCGAGGTGAGATGCGCCACCGTTGGCCCTTTTCCAGCGCGCTTTTTGTTCCGGGCCGGCGCCCAGGTGAGCACCGGTTCACACCTCCGCCCAACCGTCACTGAGTGAGAATCGATC
>NW_017838894.1:0-861 GCF_001891065.2 Hippocampus comes
AGTAAATGGATGGATGGATGGTATTGTGCATTGGGACATTGCGTGAAGTTTAACACTCACAATTCACTTCTCCCACACTGTCCGAATCCCAAAAATGAATCCGTGTGACTTGACTTTCCAGGCGGATCTGGTGAGCACAGTGGGCGAGTCGGCTGCCCTGGGGGCCGCCGGCGTGGTCATGTGGGGCGGGAGCGGAGACTACAAGGACAAGGTAACCATCGCGACAAGCAGCCAAACGCAGAGCCCTGCCAGGAATCGGCAAACCATGGCGTGACGTTGGCTGTTCTTCCTCTTGTCGTCGAAGAAAATGCTCCAGACAACACAAACTTGCCATACTGTGTTCTCAGTTAACCGAAAACGACCAAGTGAGTCCGTCTCTGTGCCTTTCTGTGACTCTTCCAGTCTCTCTGTATGTCTTTCAGGCCTCCTGCCAGTCACTGTCCGACTACCTGACATCCACGCTCAACCCGTATCTCGCCAACGTGACGGCGGCGGCCATGTTGTGCAGCCGGGCCTTATGTCAGGGGCGTGGCCGCTGCGTCCGACAGAGCTACAACTCGTCCGTCTATCTCCACCTGGACGCCGCCCGCTTCAGCATCCTGCGAGCTGATGGCAAGTATGTGGCCGTGGGCATCCCGTCCACCCAAAACTTGGACGCCTGGGTCGATAACTTCACGTGTCAGTGCTACGCCGGGCGAGAGTGCGAGCCGCGACTCGCGCCGCCCGCTGGCATCCAGGTCATCAGGGTTTGAGGCGACGCAGCGGCGCCCCCTGCCAGGCGGCCGGGGGAATTCAACAGTAACGCAGTATGGTCACCTTGATTACGAGTGGCCCCGATTTAACAGTTTTTTTTTTTTTTTT
>NW_017838895.1:0-861 GCF_001891065.2 Hippocampus comes
AGTTGAACCCCTTCCGGGGGGATGGTCAACCAATTTTTTCCAAGTGGAACGTAACATTCATTTAAGCATTCTTATCTCTCACGCCAGGGTATAAAACATGAACAGCTACTCAGAGTAAAACGTAAAAACACAGTCTAACTGAAACACAGAGTATTGTATAATAGTGTTCGATGTGCCACAATGATAATTGGAAAATGGAAAAAACTATAAAACACTCAACCTTATTTTAATAACAAGAAGGCAAATGTCTAGTGTGATGGAATGACATGGTAGTGCGAACCGGCTTTGGCTTCATTACGACAGCAGCCAATGCTAATGTCACAAGATCAATGGCAGAACCACTCTCTCCTCTTATTTCTGTAACCCAAAAGCATGAGAGTGCTTCCATGTACCCCGCAGCGCTTATTCTTTCTATGACAGAGCAGCAGACTCTGGAAAAAAAAAAGCCCCTCGGGTCATCACACCGCTCACACTATCCATCGACAACTTTCCCCGCCAACCAGCATACCATTGATCATAACACTAGTCGTGAGAATTAGCTGGACTATCGGCAATTACATCAACAGCCGATCACACGTAAAAACATGTGACCAGCAATTATTTTTGAACGGTTCATTTCCACACTTGAGTGAAGTAATATGGCTCCTTTTGATTTCAAACAGTGATTTTGCACCTTCCATATGCTAAAAGCTCTGATACATCTGGGATCTGATTCCAACATATTTACAGTAACTGTAAAAGATTACAAATGTCTTCTTTTTGGGTGGAATCCGATTACTGTAACATTCCATTACGTCTAATCAAATACTGCTATAGGCGGCCCGGTGGTCCAGGGGTTAGCGCGTCGACCTCACAGTGCAG
>NW_017838896.1:0-861 GCF_001891065.2 Hippocampus comes
TCGAACATGCCGGCCTGGATCACCTTCTGGTCCACGTTGAGCTTGTACTTGGCGGCCGCCAGGATCTTCTCCTCCACGCTGTTGACGGTGCACAGGCGCAGCACGCGCACCTCGTTCTGCTGCCCGATGCGGTGGGCGCGGTCCTGCGCCTGCAGGTCCTGAAAATGGTCGGCGAGATGCGCCTTTCATTTATTTGCTGGTCGTACGCTCTACGCATTTTCATCGATACAGCGCACAATTTTCGGCGAACACTGGTGGCCAAGTATGTTAAAAAAAGAAAACGCACACAATTTGCCACTGGTATTTCGGCCAACGTTCCCTTCAAATTTCCACGCGCCCGAGCATTCACACAAACTCCAGAGTGAGCAACGTGAGAGGCTCGCACGCGGCGGGCCGAACCGCTCCCCACACCCGTCCAAAACCTGAGATCGTAAGCGATGTGCGGGAATGCTGTTACCGTGACAACAGCGCAGCCGGCTCAAGCGCGGTCGTGCTGACCAACCGCGGCACTCGCGACACACACAGATGGCTTCCATTTTAGGCCCGTGTTCAAATGTAGAGCGCAGCGTGGTTGGCATGGATGCTCACCCCACCAACACATACACACCTGATGGGGGTTCCAGTCGCTGTCAAAGATAACGACGGTGTCGGCGGCTTGCAGATTGAGTCCGAGGCCGCCGGCCCGGGTGCTGAGCAGGAAGATGAAGTACTGCGATCCCGCCTCGTTGAATTTCTTCAGCAGCAGCGCTCGGTCGTCTGACTTGGTGGTTCCTGAAACCATCAAAGAACCGACGCCGTCGCGGCTTGCGTTTGAGGAGGCAAAATGCGATCGAAGCGGCCCGAAAGCCTCTTCGAGCGCCG
>NW_017838897.1:0-861 GCF_001891065.2 Hippocampus comes
ACCTATTGGGCATAGTCGCCTCAAGGAAGTGCAGTGCTCCCTTAAATCAAATCCGTGCAAGCTTCTGCATTTCTGTCTCCTCCACTTTACGCTAAGTGCCAACTCTCTGCAGTGAGACTGTAAAAATGCTCCAGAGTTATTTTTTTAGGGTAAAGATAATGTATGTATTAAATCTTTTATTGGGCAGGTTACCATATCTGGGGCCTCATGTGCAAAGAGTGCGAACACACAAAAATGTGGCGTACACACTTTTCTATGCTCATATTCAGATGTATCAAGAGTGAAATGACCGTGGAAATTAGCTGTGCTCCACGGCAACTACTTGACTGGCAAGTGTATTTTTTTCTTGCTTGAGCGTCTTCGGGGAGACGTAAAGATGATGCTGAGCATTGGTGGGTGCAGTGGCTTACGTACAGTACAGTACAGTCGATGCCTGGGGTGAACAGCCAGTTTCAATGCCCCCCAAAACTTTTTTGTTGACGGGCTGGGGGAGCTAGCTAAAAATCTGGGCTGCCATTACTGCTCAGCATTCGATTAGAAGGTGCAATCAACCATAAACATATATTCACTCTCATGAGCAAGTTAGAGTTTTCAACTAATTTAACATATGTATTTGGACGATGGCAGGAAGCTGCAGTACCCAGAGAAAACCCATGCAAGCACTGGTGTGACTAAGAACTCCACAAAGATTAGAGCCAAGTTTAAACCAACAGATGAGCCAACCACACATACCACAGCGCTGTCCAATTATAGACAATTTTTGAATTCCTGTTTTTCCTGATATTTCTCACAGATGAATAGTTTATTATTATGTGCATACCTAATGTTCCGGCTCGTGACTAAAAGACTGGCACAAGGATA
>NW_017838898.1:0-861 GCF_001891065.2 Hippocampus comes
TTTTTTTTTCAAAGTGAAAAAAAAAGAGTATTTTGGGTGTTGTTTTAACTGGCGCTAGGACCATGCGGGCTCTTCAGTGCACATGGCTCAACTTGGATGTCTCCCGCATGCAGTTTGAGGGCTGGCGGCTAGTCATCCGCCTCACTCCTCTGCTCACTGACTTGGTCGCCTTCATTCGCTCCTCGCTCCTTGCTGCCCATTCCAGCTGTCATGTCCTCAGCGCTCCAGCAACACTCCCACACGGAAACACAAAGCTAACACATGTTTCCCCACCAGCAGACTCATCCAAACTTTTTCCTCAGCTTCTCGGTGACAGCTTTGTGTTGGGGAGTCTGGTGGGTTCAACAAGTTTTGACGTGAAACGGTTCGCCAGTCTCGCTTTTGTTTCGGCTACGAGTCACAAGTGGAGAGTTTCCCGTCCGTTTTGCACCATGAGAATGTCGCGCCGGAGGAAGAACTCTGGCTTTCTCGTCTTGGCTGTCATCTGGTGCCTGACCTCGGCTATCTCTTATGCTGACAGTACGATTTACAACACTCTGGAGGGTAAGTGAAAGCAGCATACCTGCCAGAGCCCTTTATTCACATCTTGTGCCGCCATTTATTGATTCTTTCTTTTATGGTCTTTTTCCACATCAATAAATGATATACTCCTGAAAATGCTAATATAGAATGGAAGGGATATTTATACGAGTGTTGTTTCATGCAAAATCTCATGGCAAACCACCAACCAAAACGGACACGAACGGTAATATGTTGAAATAATGATGAACTCGCCCCATTTTCTCTCCAAATTGACCTACTCTGTGTGAAATGTGGGCCTGAACACAAAACTGATTCTGGAATGTAATAAAAAGACACACA
>NW_017838899.1:0-861 GCF_001891065.2 Hippocampus comes
TATAGAATGTACGTCTTGAACAATAATGCCTTTAAATGACGAACTTTTGTGATATCTTCAGCTCAAGATGGTATTGATCAAATGCTGTGACATTTCCAATGAGGTGCGGCCCACCGAGGTGGCCGAGCCGTGGGTGGACTGCTTATTGGAGGAGTACTTCATGCAGGTGAGCATTCAACCAACTCATATTTTAATTTAAAAAAAAATACTTAAACAATTCTTCAGCAGATGCGTTGAACTCAAAGTTAAATATAGTCCCAACAGAACTGTACGTAAGCAGTGAGCAATCAAAAATGCACTTCAGGAAAATAATGCATGCTAACATCTGCGTCTCCCAGAGTGACCGTGAAAAGTCAGAGGGCCTCCCGGTGGCCCCCTTCATGGACAGAGACAAAGTCACCAAGCCCACCGCCCAGATCGGCTTCATCAAGTTTGTGCTCATCCCCATGTTTGAAACCGTCATGAAGGTAGGCTTCACCTGCACGTGTCGCTTGTGTGAACACTTTGACATGCCTTTATCTGCGGTCTTCTCAAACAGCTTTTCCCTCAAATTGAGGAGATCATGGTTCAACCGCTGAGGGACTCCCGAGACCACTACGAGGAGCTGAAACAGATCGATGATGCCATGACAGAGGTAGAACCTATTTAATCTATCGTGTATGTGTTTGAGTCGTTGTCTCGAATATGAACCATTTTGAACAGAGAGATTCACTTCATCCAGATGCAGACCTCTTGATAATTTGATGTCACATTTCTGTCATTGATTATTGAACATTTACACAAAAGCCCCTTGGCTCGGTGTAACATCTAGTCCAGTGGTTTTCAAAGTTTGGGAAAAAATAAAGATAAAAAAAAAAAAAA
>NW_017838900.1:0-861 GCF_001891065.2 Hippocampus comes
AAAACAAACAAAAAGTCATTTTCTCCAGCGGTTGTAAACAGTTGGCGGGGGCACACATGGCCTCCATTATTGTGGAATTGATTTAGTCAAGCCTGTTATAGGAAATAAAGCAGAAACGTCTGAGCGCTGAATTGGCCGGCTCCTTTGTTTGTTTTTGTGTGCTCAATCCGATCGGTTTGGCAGATTTTATCGAATGCGTTTGATCACGTCGCTCCCGCGCTAGCCAGCGTGCGGGCCTCGCTGCCCAACTTCACCCTTTTGCCTATCCCGACGCACCGCTGTATGTTTATGTTTGTCTTCATTGACAGACAGCTTGTGAAGAGAGGGCCGTTATCATCGGATGTATTCCCAAGTGCAGAGTACATGTTGCGCTGGCCTCTATGTTGTACATCCGTGGCGGTTGACGAGAGGCGATGAAATGTGTGACGGGCGGCAATTAAAAAAGACGGTTACAGCCCGATAGCCGGCTCAATGTGCCACTTTTGGCACGGAGTCCCCTTTTTAAAAGCGCTAGATGACCTATTGCGCGACCCACCCCATTTCTCCGCCTTTTCCTTCACACTTCCCCATCAGTCTCGAGCTTGCAGCCATGATTCAGTGCTGTTTTTAATCTTGCTCGGCCTCAGCGGGGTCGAAAAGCTCCGGGATTGGCGCCGTGCCCAGATGACCGGCGGTAATATGGAAATGGATGGATGCAACCCCACTCACTGCCCCCCACGGACCCGCTCGCTTACTCACACCAAGGCATATCCGTACATTAGCTCACAGATACAGACCGTCGAGTTAATTTGCAACTGGAGCAATTTCATCTAAAAGTATCCTATTTCCATGGAGCAATTTTGTACCCCATTACGCTGCCCC
>NW_017838901.1:0-862 GCF_001891065.2 Hippocampus comes
AATAATTCAGTTGTGAACGACAATTCAAAAGCAACATCTGACTTTGACTGGCTAAAATTCATGACATTTTTATTGACTCATCACATTCAAGTTATTTCTGTGACCACTGTGGGCTTTCGTTCATTCGCGGAGGGGGTACCCAACAATCTGGTCCACCGGAGTATCACGTCTGCCGACATAGGTATTTATGAAATAACTGGTTCGTACCTGCAACATACTGACAATCTCCACCTTGTTGAAGAAAATGAAGGAGTTGAGCGTGGAGAGGAAGTTCTCCTCGAAGACGGACGGCGTGGGCAGGATGATGTCCTGGATGTACTGCACGCGGTACGTCTGGTGGATCTTCTGCCTCAGCTCAGAGTCCGTGATGGGGATCACCTCCTTGAACTTGGCCGTCTTGGTCAAGAACTCGCGGTGGCGCTTGGGCTGGACCAGCGCCGGGTCGTACTCCAGGCAGCCCACCACGTCCATGATGCAGTCGTCGGAGAACATCACCTCGAAGAGGGCGGCCTTGTTGAGGAAGAGGACGCCGCGGACGATCTCGTACAGGTGGTGCAGGCCCTCCCGGTTGTCCAGGTCCTCGCACACTCGGAAGAGGCCCAGCAGTTTCTTGAGGTAGTCCTCGCCCATGAGGGCCAAGGCCAGTTTTTCCCGCCGAATGGGCGACGACAGCACCGACGTCACCAGGTCGGCGATCTCCTCCAGGTGGCTGAGCTCGCAGGGCGGCAGCTCCACCAGGTGGCTCGTCTCGGGGATCTCCTCAAAGCGCTCCTCCTCCGACTCGTCGATCGGGTCCTGGGTGATGTCCAGGGCAGGGTCTTTCCCTTGCACCTACATGAGGATGGATGGATTTTGAAACAAA
>NW_017838902.1:0-859 GCF_001891065.2 Hippocampus comes
TGTGTGTGTGTGTGTGTGTGTGTGTGAGAGAGTATACCATGTCGGTGCAGTAGACAAGATAAATCTCACCACAAAGCTGTTAAGGTGCTAATGCGCTGAAATCCTGGGTCAGGCAATCACAACACAGTCAGTGGCGCACTGATGTAGAGCTCAAAACAAAGTGAGGGAAAGCACAACACAAACGCGCACCCACACACACGCACGCACGCCTCTCAGTACAACTGTGCATTACTCCCCGTGTCCCCCCACCCCCCGTGCACTTCTCCTCGTCTCCCAAGAGGCTGTTTTTGTTTTGCTCATCATCTCTCTGTTGGCGTGCCTGATACTGCTGCAAAGCAACGTTAAATACATGATTCCGTCGAGAGAAGAGATACACCAAATGTTTTTCAAACTAATCAACAACTCCGAACATACTTGTTTAAATACACTAAAATAAATGGTCTGTTGGATTTACTACATTTTTTTTTGTCAGGTGGGGGCACACAAATAAAAAAAAATATCTGGATACAGATACATTGTAAGTGGACATAGTGTACTTAAAAAAAAAAATCATTTGGATTATCATCATTCTTCAGAGACGTCGTGGGGGTCAAACCCAAGTTGGGTAGACACGGCAATAGTAAAATTGCACCAACCACTTGACCCCCCCCCCCTCCCCCCCCAAAAAAAGAAGGTTTTGTGCACGAGGCCCCTGGTCAAGTTGAAAATAAGTTGATGTTTGGCAAACAATAAAATCTTTTATCAGCTTCAGCAATTGAATGTTTGTGTAACGATGTTGGCACACTGAAATTGCGCCTTTCCTTGGGTTCGCCCCGTCAACGACACAAATCATATCTTAAAGAATTACCGGATGAATTTA
>NW_017838903.1:0-862 GCF_001891065.2 Hippocampus comes
TTTGACGGCAAAATCGGTCCGCCTCTCGCGTGTCCAGGAGGTGGAGACGGAGCAGTACTACGCCTTCTTCCTGGAGACGCTCAAGTCACGAGGCTACGACGGTTATTTTTGCCCCAAATCTCGAGCCAAGCTGGTGTCGGAACAGGAGAGGAAGCACGTGGACGGCTGCGCCGTCTTCTTCAAGACGGACAAGTGAGCGTTGGCACGCGTGCCTCCCCCGCCCCCTCCCAGTTGTCTCTCGATGGTTTTTGTTGAGTTGCAACGATTGATGCGCGCAGGTTTACGTTGGTCCAGAAACACACGGTGGAGTTCAACCAGGTGGCCATGGCCAACTCTGAAGGCTCCGAGGTGATGCTCAACCGGGTGATGACTAAGGACAACATCGGCGTGGCCGTGCTGCTGGAGGTCAACAAGGACTTGTTCTCCGGGGGTGAGAAGGACGCGCCGCCCTTACGTTGTTTTGACCAACCAACGGGCGGATGATGAGCATTTCTGCCTCGACCCGTCTTACGAGGAAACGAATGAAAAAAAAAAGTGTTGACTTTTTTTTTTGTTTTAAGAACCATTGGATGTTGTCTGCGTTCAGGCGCGAAGGCGGCGCCGGCGAGACCGCTGGTGCTGGTGGCCAACGCTCACATGCACTGGGACCCCGAATACTCGGACGTCAAGCTGATCCAGACCGTCATGTTCCTGTCGGAGCTCAAGAGCATCGCCGAGAGGGCGGCGGGCGAGTCGGACGCCTCCGCCATCCCCATCGTGCTGTGCGCCGATCTCAATTCGCTCCCGGACTCGGGTAGGAGCGCCGTCGGGATCTTTTTACATTCATGGCGTTGGTCAAAGATGTTTTTAGGTTGCAAGAGTG
>NW_017838904.1:0-861 GCF_001891065.2 Hippocampus comes
TGTGGCCCGCGACAAAAATGAGTTTGACACACCTGGTACAACTAAAATAATCGTTTCTAAAAAGATGATAGTTCCAGCCCTAAAGGAATATTTCGCAGGCTTATGTTCTTTATCCCCTGCAAAGAACAATTAATATTGAGTGGCTTATGGAAGACTGGCCACCTTTCTTTGTCCGTATGGCCGCCTTGTACTGCCCTCAGGTGGCCAAGCTGGACACACCAGAAGGAGCATCACAATGTCCATCTCAACCAAAGTAAAAAATTCTGTTCATTTGGTTGATTAATATCTGTTTTTCGTAAGTACAGTATTAGAGAGTGCTGATTTTCTTCTTTCAAACACAGTCCAAACATTTTTGTTGTTTGATTTGAGGGGCCCTTCCATCCATTTCAATGAGAAAAGATGATGTAAGATAAGACGCCTTGGCTTGACGTTTTCCTCATTAAAATGAAGAAGTCAGACATTGTGATTGTCAGGATGAGCTTGCCTGTTTGATAGTTGGACTTCTTGGAAGGCTTTGCCGCAGTTTGTGGACGGCCGGTGTCGCTTTGCTGACTGCAGTGTGGTGCAGCTGCATCGCCGTCGCCATCCCCGAGGCCATTCCTGGCTTAAGCCGAGCAGCGAGCGCATAATTGGAGGAAGCCCCGGAGGAAGTACAT
The DNA here is from genome assembly GCF_001891065.2 of Hippocampus comes. Classification (NCBI taxonomy): domain Eukaryota; kingdom Metazoa; phylum Chordata; class Actinopteri; order Syngnathiformes; family Syngnathidae; genus Hippocampus; species Hippocampus comes. Next base: position 657 of record NW_017838904.1, read on the forward strand.
GAGGAAGCGGCAAACGGTGCCCGATGTCAAGATGCGCTGCGCGCACGCTGCATTTTAAGAGCGGTGCGCTCCGATATGCAATGTGATGAGAACAACATGAAGCTTGAGGGAATGAGCTTCCGTTCATCTAATGAGCCGTGTGTGTCCGTCGTCTTCGTATCAGTGGTTCTCAAACTGGGGTGCTTGGAACTCGATGCAGCTCTGC
>NW_017838905.1:0-862 GCF_001891065.2 Hippocampus comes
CGTTTGATTCGAAAGAGATCAGCGCGCCAGAGGGAAGACGTTCCAAAAAGATGCATGGACGGCTTTGCAGGATGGAAGTCTCTCAAATTGTGTGGAGGGCTGTTTGTTCTTTCCGTTGCCCTGTGGCTGACTGGCAACAGGTCGAAAGGTGGGCGCCCCACCTGGCGGAAACCTTGCATCTCCAAAAAAGAAACACCATCTTTGTTGAGCCGCGAAGATGGCATCATCAAAGAGAGAAGGCCATTTTCAACAACTGCTGAACAACAGTATTTATTTCAGGGGGGGAAAAAGATTCAATTGACCATGATGAGGTTTTGGCCCGATGCCAGCTCTACATAATTGACGAATGACTTATTTTTGTTTTTAAACAACTGAATGAACGTCCTCCAAGACTAGTGATTCCATAATTGTGACCAGGAGCGAAGCCCGAAAAACTACACCCACATTGAAAACATTGTATTGAATTGTAACCTCTCCGACACCACTCCGCCACTGTGAGTCTTTCAGCAATGTCATCTGGTGTGTTGACGCTGACGCCTTGTAAATACAGATGCTCTCTCGTTGGCTGTAACATTCCTCTCTCCATTCAGATCGCCGCACATGCGATCCCGGTTATTGTTCCGTTGTTGTGGCTCCTCCTTCTCGTGGGTGAAGTCCTTTCATACTGTCAGGATTGTGTGGTTGGTTGTTGGCTCTTACGTGTGCCATTGTTACAAATAAGCTCCAATATGAATGCTGTACAGCTATTTCCTGTAAACCTCGACACAAGACCTACAGCGTCAGCGCGCATGATGACTCTTGTCTTCGTTTACGCTCAAGGTCATCAGCATCGCACCGCATGCCTTTTTGTTACAATACACCC
>NW_017838906.1:0-862 GCF_001891065.2 Hippocampus comes
GGCACAACACTAAATCTCAAATTTTAGGTCAATCGGCGCAGGGGTTATGGCCCATAAAATGTGAATATGTTCGCAAAAAGGGGCGTGGCTGCCTTTTTTTTGAACCCCAAAATCTCAGAAATGACTTGGCCAATTTTCACAATACAGATATTGTTGGAAAAGGAATCCAGCAAGGAAACTAAATCCGCAGCCATTTAGAAGATTGATGCATATTTTACTAACTGTACACTTTGGGCTTTATTTTTGACCTTGAAAATGACCTTGTGGATCATGTGACCGAACAAGGAATGTAATCTCTCATGTTCTCTCAAACAAATAAAAGTTTCAGATATATTTTTTTTAATTTAGCAGCAATAAGGAGTCAAAGTATCCGTAGCCTCAGATTTGAACTGAATATTCAATGATATTAAACAAATATTCAACTTATAATAAACACTGCATGCATATTCAACACTCAATGCATATTCATTAAATCTTTATAGAATATTTGATGTACAGCAAATATTCAATGAATATTTGAGACGTGTATATTTTGACTCCCTGTTGCTGCTAAAAATAAAAAAATAATAATTCGTGAAACTTTTCTATGTTTTAGAGAAGATTTGAGAGATTACATTTTATGGGGGGAAAACGGTTTAGGTCACGTGACCTAAAGGTCAATTTAAAATGAAATGTCTGTTTTTCTTGTTTTATGTCAATTTAATGATCGCAATCGAAGTTCAGGATTGGGGCTCAACTTGGGAAACTTTTTGAAAACATAGACAGAGCGACAGGATTTGACATTGTGGGATGTCTTTGGCCATTAATCCAGTGGTCTCCAACCTTTTTTTGTGTCACTGACCGGTTGAGACAAGTACATGCT
>NW_017838907.1:0-862 GCF_001891065.2 Hippocampus comes
TATTGAGTCAGTCCTCCATGCAACAAAAGGCACACTGCTCATATTACCTTTAGACTAGACTGAGCACGCCTTAACTTCCACCCCTTCCATTGTCTGCTATCCAGTTTACAAAAATACCCTTGCCCATTTGCCTTCCCTCTCAAACATGAATTGCTTTGGGGTTTACGCCTCAGATCCTCTATTTTGAGAAACCTTTTATTTACCTCGGGCATTTACTGGAATGGAATGTACAGCACAAGGCTTGCTCACCGCAATAAACCAGACATGCAACATGTTTCACGTCTAGTTGACTGACTTCAATCAATTTGAACACAGTCTGTTTGTACGCCCATTACCCGAGCATTGATAGAAATACCAATGAAAGCAATACCAATGAGCCACAACGGCGCTGATGTCACGGGGAACACCCTGGGCTGTCATAACAAACAGTTATAAGATCAGATCACCCTGACCAAACACGCAAACGATTCGCTGGAGATATTTAAAACAGGTTAGCAGCAAAGGCACCCTGTGATTATGCTCGAAAAATCTCCTCTCGCAGGTTTCCATGGCATAAAACGTGTCCGCAAATGCAGTTGGTCTTTGGGGAGAGCTGCTGAGGAGCTCACAACCCTCTTGCCATTTTCCACAGCCTGAGGGGAGGTAATTGGCAGGAGCCATGCCTGCCCTGACCACCGGCGTGGGCCACGAGCCAGGTATCAAGCCGCTGATACACACAAATCGAAAAGATTCTCTCATGTTTTCTGTCTCTGTAATGTCTCGCGCTTTTGCTCGATTGGCATTATTATAACGTGATTTCTTTCAAGCAGTCAAGTGGTTCCTGGTGAGCTCCCGTGTACGAAAAACTCGCCTCTGCTTCTTT
>NW_017838908.1:0-862 GCF_001891065.2 Hippocampus comes
GTGTCAAAAATATATACAATAATAAAAATCCTAATTACATGAGGTAGATCCGTTTTTTTGACATCTCACTCACCAACTGTTTCCCTCCTCAGCAACAAAGTACACAGTGATTGTCACCACGCTACTGACCCCTTTCTGGACTGGTATTATTATTATTTTTTTAATTCGTTTATTTATATCTGAATCTCTTCTGTTAAGTGCCCTGACAACTCTTCCTTTGCCTCCTCCCCATCTTTCTTTGTCTCGAACCTTTTATGAACCTCAATAAACTGTCGCCAATCGCTACTTTTGCCACTTTTCCAAGAGGTGTACTCTTGCTGCACCTCACAGTTGTGACTCAAATCAGAATCTTTTTAAGACTAAAATAGGTGGTCACCGGTAATTTTCGTAGTCAAAGTTGGTTGGTTACTATAACTAATAAGCTGTTGTCTTCAGAATTCCGACAATAAATTTGTTTGTTGTTTATTGAGCTGTGTGTGCGTTGAATCATTGCTAACTAAAACAAATTCTTACCTTATCTTCGTTTTGCCCCCGTCTTGTCGTCCCCGACATGCTTTCCAAAATCCCATGCACGTTGCTTTGTGTGTACTTGCTCAGCTTTCTTGACGCAAATCCTTCCACTCGCCTCCACTCATTCTTCTCCACCGGGCTTGGTTTTTCACAGTAAGGAGCAGCAGAAGAACCACAACAAGGGTCTCAACAAGTCTGTGTGGGAGCAGCGCACCAAGGAGCTGAGGAAGCAAACGCTGGCATCCAGCCGAGAAGCCCTTTACAACGAGCTGGACCCTGAAGATCGCTGGAAGGCAAGAACAGGGCGGGAAGAACACAACAATGTAAAGGACAAGGCAAAAAAAAAAAAAAA
>NW_017838909.1:0-863 GCF_001891065.2 Hippocampus comes
AACATATCTTTTGTGCCTTTGTTGTGAATAAATGCTTTTAGTTTTTGGAGTATATTTGCTTGCTTCTCCTGATTCACTGTTTGGGTCAAGATTTTTACTTCCAACTCCACCAAACACCCCAGTTTTCCTTACACACATGTCATTTATTAGTACTAGCCTAAAAAAATAAATAATTAAATTAAAAATAAATTAAAAAGCACTGTATAGTGGCAGTGAACTCTACTCAACTCAGGGCTGATATTAGTACAGTCAAACAACAACAACAAGCAAAAAAAACACAATTTATTCAAGAAAAAAAAAATTAGCGAAATGACCAGACAACCAAATAAAATCACACATCCAGAAAACTAGTGAAGCACATTTCCAGACAACTACACGGTCAGCCAACAGTTGTTTCCCCAAACAAGTAATTGCATTTACAGTATACTGTAATGGCATTTATCCGACATATATTTTCATGTTTTTAACATTTATATAAAATCTTAGCATAATAGCAACAAAATAAACAGTAGAAAAGAACAAAAGTAATGAGCACTTTTTTGCCTTTACTTCACCAGGTTTAGAAATGTCTCTCACAAAAGAACAATTAAAAGCAAAATGACCTAAGTGTGACATCAATAGGGGAATTTTAACGAAGACCCTCCCTTGTGTGGGTGAAGGCACGAGGCAACGAACGAGGACTTTGCTGGGCGTTCGCGTCACGTGTAACTTTTGGAGCACAATCATGTGCTAATCAAAAGCTTTTAGCCAGTCAAATGAAGTCAATTAAACTGCATCTTGACCTGCACTCACGGCTCCCAGCTTACAATTAAAATCAGCACACATACTCACGTGTGCGCGCGTACACACGCACACACACGCAC
>NW_017838910.1:0-863 GCF_001891065.2 Hippocampus comes
TGGAGGAATTCGAGCAAAGCAGAGATGGACCAACATCCCACAATGAAAATGTTGGCCCTCAGCTTGATGCTTTTCCATCATCATTTCCCGACGTTTGGAGCGAGAGCAGGTCAGTTCAAGCGGCCGAGGGTCAGAGCTCCCCCCTCCCTGCGTCCAAATAAGCTTATCGGCAAGTTCCTTTCTATCGAGCACGGCGCCGGGCAGTCATGCGGCCCCCAGCCGGCCCGCAGCTCGCTCTATTCCGCGTAAGCGTGATATCGGACCTGACTCCGTTGCCGCAGCTCGACATAACAGGCCACGCGCGGCGTCAACTAACAACGCGCTCCTGCAGGATATTCCATCACTCCGGTGTCAGGAAAAATCAGCCAGCTGCCACTCACGTCCCGGCAAATGTCGACGACGTTCTGTTGGCCAACTTACAGTACGTCCAACGGCGCTCCGGTCAATTTCCCTAGCCGTATTTTTTCCCGGTCGCGACATGATTTATTGGCTGGAAGTGCGGCGATGTGACGATGAGCCGCAGAGACGGTGGCAGCGAAACCGTCAGGCAGCTTGCGTTTGTGTGAGAAGCGTTGCGCTCGAAGCTTTGAGCTTGTGTGTTGAAAGCACTTTTCCCTTCCTCCTCCTTCTTCTCATGTACTTTGTTCTCCTCTCTCCTATTACCGCCAAACCCTCCCCCCCCCACGCCCCGGTTTTTAATCTGTGGCGGTGCTGCATGTCTCCCGGGAGGCACGATGCATCGGCACGCCGTTGTAATCGACACCTTTCAATCTGTCCAACAGCGATTGAATCTCAGCAGGAAGCGAGCTGGAGAAACGCCGACACGACTGGCAACGCGACATGTGCACGTATCTGCTTTCAAG
>NW_017838911.1:0-863 GCF_001891065.2 Hippocampus comes
AAAGGTGAATCCTAACGGCAGTGGTGCGGGCAGTAACGGCGGAGGTAACGGACATGGCCACGGCTCCAGCAGGGGCTCGGGCCCGGGTAGCGCTTTGTGGTTGAGGCCAATACACAGCCTGCTGCAGCACCATCAGCACCAGCACTGTCGGCTCCCCAACGGGGGGCAGCACATGAGCGGCGTGGCGAGCACCGAACATTTGGCCGGGGAAGGCGGCGTCGGAGGAGCCGTGGAACTGGAGATGAAGTCACTTCCTGTTTGTAAAGGAAGTCGGAATGGAAATAGCGGCGGCGGCAGTCAGTCGGTTGTCACCCAAGGGATGGGGTCCTTGCTCAGGAGGCTAAACGGAGGGATGAACTACCCGACCATTCTGCCATCGTTTGTGTGCAGCTACAGCAGCAAGACTCCTCCGCCTCACTCCCAGCAAGGTGCTTGCGCTCCGGATCAGCATCCGCCCAACCACTCGGCATCCGAACACACAGAAAAACTGAACAAGCTCTACCAGCTCGTGGGACAGCATAGTAAGAAGACACGCACGCAAACATAGCAAGTCATGCAGCACGTGTAGAATATCGGATGCAGTTCTCCATCTTCCGTCCATTGACTTTTGGCTAATTGGACACGTGAGCATGGAGACCTTCGACAGGCGGATAAACGGGAGGATTGGTGCAATCGGTCATTGTTTGTAACCAAGATACATAACGCTAATAATGCGTAATAAGCCTGATAAGATCATGAAGTGGGTTGCCAGGGAGGGATGGTTAACTGCAGAAAATGGCTGAGGAATCCGGATGATGTGACAGAGGCTGTTGGATGCGGTTCGGTCATCTGCCTCACAGTTGAAAGCGTATTGCAGAGCCTCC
>NW_017838912.1:0-863 GCF_001891065.2 Hippocampus comes
AGGATGGACTTTTAAGGAAATGCTTCTGCGCACCTTCTTTCTCTCCAGTCGCTCCTGCTCTTCTTTTTGGAAGTGTTTTTCCCTCTCGACGCGCTGCTGCTCGGCTTCTTCGCGTGCTTTGGCCTCGGCCTCCTCCCTCTGCAATCGGTCAAAACAAAACACACGGCTCTTGTAAGACAACGCAATGGAATGTTTGCTTTGCGTCATAATGATTGTTCTATTTTTGCGCATTGTCGATTGCATTATTATCCATCCTACCGTTTTCGGGAGTCGTGGCTGGGCTGGAGCCTCTCCCACCAGACTTTAAATTCACACCTATTTCTCGCCAGAGCTCAACACACCGGTGAGGATGAATTAAGATTCCAGCCGGTCTCGATCACTGTCGCGTCGAACAATGGATCCAGTGAAGGAGAAAAGGGAAGTCGAAACTTGCCGCGAGCTCGGACCTCGGTGCACACTGACGCCGCTTGTCTGCCCGGCGCAGTCGCTCGGTGAAGGAGACACGAGCGACACAGGCCTGTCACTATCTCCTGCATCACAATGGCTCCCTCAGCCGCCACTCATCGCTGTTATGGAGGTCACCAGCTGGCATGTGCCCGGGCAGACAAGTGGGCCTCTTCTGACTATTAGGGCTCACGTGCGACACATATAATCCGTGACAGCGGCGCGCATATTCCCCCCCAGGTTTAATCTGCCCAGATGCCAGACAGCGCGGGAGGCTCGGCGATGCTCCTATGCATTAAGCAGCCCAGATGGTAAAATAGACTACAAATCATTTTCTGTTTTCTGTACTTGTCAGAGATTTTACCCGGACAAGTTTAAACAAAGGACTCGACTCAGGGAAGATTGTCTTTGCAGTCGAC
>NW_017838913.1:0-863 GCF_001891065.2 Hippocampus comes
GTAAATCTTTGCCCACAAACTAAGCAGGCAAAAGGTTTGTCCCCAGTGTGTGTTCTTGTGTGTTTTATCAAAGTACTTTTGTCTATGAATCTTTTACCACAAAGTGAGCACAAGAATGGTTTCTCTCCAGTGTGTGTTCTTGTGTGACTTGTTAAATGTGCCTTCACAGGGAACCTTTTGCCACATACTGAGCAGGCAAAAAGTTTCTCTCCGGTATGCGTTCTTGTGTGCGTTGTTAAACTTGACCTTTGAGAGAATCTTTGCCCACAATCAGCGCAGGCAAAAGCTTTCTCGTCAGTGTGTGTTCTTGTGTGTTTCACCAAAGTACTCTTTTCTAAAAATCTTTTACCGCACAAAGTGCAACCGAATGGTTTCTCCCCAGTATGCGTTCTCGTGTGTACTTTTAAATGCCACTTTGACGAAAACGTTTTCCCACACGAAGAACATTTGCAGTATTTGTTCTCAGTGTCACATGCCATATCACCTTTTGAGTGTTCATCATCACCATCCTCTTCCTCCTCATCATCCACATCAGGAAAGTGTGACATGTTGTTACTTTCTGATAGCGGAGCTAGTTCACCTAATTGTGACGCTCCACAGCGGTCTGCATCACCTTCTGTTGTCACGCGTTGACTTGAACTGCTGCTTGAAGGCTCCACCCTCCCGTTGCCCCCACTCTCACCCTCGTCGTCATCTTCATTCTTTGAGAGAACAAGGGTCAATGGTGACTTGCTGACATCATCCAGGTGAGGGTGCTTTTCTTCTTCCTCTTTGATGTGGGGGTAATATTCTTCCTCTTGCTCCTCCATTTTAACGTGGATGGGCCTATCTTCCTCTTTGATGTATGAGTCCTCCTCCTCCTC
>NW_017838914.1:0-862 GCF_001891065.2 Hippocampus comes
TGTGCGTGTGCATGTGCGTGTGCCTGTGCGCGTGTGTGTGTATGTGAGAGAGAGACTGTCAATCACCATCTGCTCCTCCGTGCAGCCATCCAGTCACTCATTCTTTTATTCGCCTCTAATGCCGTATAATTACATGTTAGCCGCGCGCATCATTGCACGGCGATTAGCGTGCTTGGCTTAGCAATAATAACGGTAAGTATGTATATATGTATGCATGCAGGCACGCATGCAGGCACAGTCTACTGTACACACACTTGCCATGTGACCGAGATGAAATCAAACAGCCCGCCGCCTCCAACTTGTGTCATGAGCACAAATGAACACTCGTGGAAACATTTACAAAGACTCATGCTCTCTTATTTCATATGTTGCCCATTTGTACACTTTGCTCTCATTTTATGGTCAACAAGATTTATTTTTTTTCAATGGCGACCATGATAGTTACTCATGGGTTTATGTTCTATTTATGGTTATGGGAGGGTTGTTCATGGTCACGGTCTGTTATGGTCCTGATTGTTTCGGTTGGGGTCGTTCTGGCCATTTGTGGTCACAGCGGTTGCGGTTGTGGTTTTGGTTGGTTGTTATGGTTACGGCCATGGTTCTTACGGTTCCGGCTGTTGTTTTTCTGGACGTAGTTATTATAGTTCTGGTAAATGGGAGTCACTGTGGTTATGGTTGTTATTGCCCGGGTTATCTTTGTTGTTCTATTGCTGTGCTTCTGGTTATGAATGTTATTGTTATGGTTCTGCGTGTTGTTGTGGTGATGTTACTCTGATTGTTTTTGCGGGTTTCTGCAAAAGAACTTAATCGGTGTTCCCTTCCTAGTCCTACTCCGGTTTCCTCCCACATTCCAAAAACATGC
>NW_017838915.1:0-863 GCF_001891065.2 Hippocampus comes
CAGTCAACCATCGCTATTCGGGCTGGTTTGGGGCCAAGGGCCGACACATAATAACTCACAACTAAAATGCTTGAATCGTAAATATCCTCAAACACTTTATGATCATTTCAAACTCAGAATACATTACCGTTATAAAGAAAGAGTTTACAAATCATTTGTTTTTGAAAAACTGCCCTCAAATGACAAAGCCTATATGTCGTGCTAACTTAAGTTATTTATCGCTACTACTAAATATATGACGAACATCTGACTATTTGCAGTTTGCTATTCAAAAATTTACCTGTTGGCATTTATCCAGAACTGGTCGCTGAAAAACTCCCGACATTATTCTTGTTTTTTCTGCTGTTTCTGAAGATGATACAAAATCCCGCCGTCAATGGGGAAGTAGTAATTGGTGTCAAGGAATTATGCTAAATGTGATATATTTTGACTGTTCTAGGAACTCTGTATGTCAAAGAGGAGTTAATTGTTAGCGCAAGTTATGATTTTTTTTTCTACCTCTGTATGATTTTGCTGTCCGAAGTTTTTAATAAAAAGGTCAAGCAATAAAACGACCCGTTGATTTCATCAGAACATGCAGAGAGACGGAAAAAAAAGTGTCGCATTTCCGCCACTCCCCATTTTCCATGTATTGATCATTTATAAGCATTTTGAGAATTTTTAGAGTTTAATCTTTTTTTATTTTTTTTTTCCAATCCATTTCAATGGGCTTCAAATATAAATGAATTTGCCAAGTCATGGGCCTGGTCCGAATCCCGCGAGAACAGCCAGGGTCGACTGCATCGTAAAAATGTTTTGTTTTTTTTACCAGCTTGGATGGATTGGTCTGTCTTCTGATCGGATTGGTTGCTTTTTTTTTTTTT
>NW_017838916.1:0-863 GCF_001891065.2 Hippocampus comes
GAACTTTCACTCGATCTACTCAGTATACGATAGCTGTATGCGTGTTCTTAGCACCACCTTACCCGTCGAAGTGTAGCCTTTTGACTGGAGGCTATAAATTGTGCTCTGAGTGTCTTGACAGGTGTAAGTTGAGCGTTTATGACGAGATGTGTCACAGATCATACTGGTAAAATTGTGTGTGGGTGGGGCGGCGGCGGCGGGGGGGCGACAATTAGCGTATACACCCGGGTGTCATGTTTACATTAGAGCTGATCTGAGCTGGAGCCAATAGACAGCCGTGACTACCGCACAGTCATCGGACACCGGAATGAAGGCTGATTGTATTCCCGTAGAAGACAAAAAACAGATGTCAGCGTGCGTCTCAAGTGAGTTGCGTGTTGTTTTAACAATTTAATTCACGGCGACTTTAACTTAAAGCAACAATGCGTCGTATTGTTAATTTAAAACGAGAACAATTTCAAACGTTTGAAGATGGCACACGGACGAGTAATAAGGAGAATCACCAACTTGAGTGGTGTGTAATTTTAGAAAGGGGGATAAGTGGACGCATCGGCTTTTACAAATCACGCGGCACACCAAACGCAATGTTAAAATGACGTAAGAACATGTGTCAAAGTCACTCAAAAATGTGTCCAGGATGAACTTTTGTGACAATCAGTCAGCATTGAGAAGAATGTATACCACATGTAATCCGCCGTTAATGTGAACAATAATCATAATCACAATAAAAAAAAAGTATTTTTAATGCACTTTAAAGCTACAATAAATCCCAAAGTGTTACTTGAGACACAGCCAATTGTAAAATAACAAAGCAAGAGAGTTATTAACGTTAATGAGAGACTTGCCTCAAACTCACACATTGA
>NW_017838917.1:0-863 GCF_001891065.2 Hippocampus comes
CAACAACAACAACAATAATAATAATAATAATAATACTTAATGCCGTCATGCATGGCGACTAAGCTTTAAATGCTGTTGCTCCTCAAACTGTAAACTGCGTCTTAACGACTCTAAGCTGACAGGTTCCCAACTGACCTTCTCGCTTAAAGGGCTGAGTGTGTGCTTATGCAAATATGTCGGTGTCCTCACTCCTGTTACATAACGCCGATAAAGAGCTCTTCATCCCCATCGCTGCCGTCCGTCGCTCTCACACGCGCACACAAATGTTTTCATTCACTCTGCATCACCATCAGTGTGGAATAATTTAAAGGCCCATGAGAGCATGCAAGTTGCGAAGAGCACTTTTCTCTTTACGATGATAAAATGTGAGATATTTAATTACTGTTGAAGGTATTGGCAGGCTAAGACTTTTTTTAACTAAACTGTATTTTATTGCTCGGTTTACGAATAGTCTGGTAAAAGTAGAAGGACTCGACTTGCATTTGAATAAAAGTAACACATGGTAAGACACTATTATTTCGAAAAAGGATGGATGAACATAAGGAACCGGGTTAAGGTATCTATTCCATTAAAGTACCTGCATGTAGTCACAACCGAAATAACATTTCAAATCGAAAAATATTAACACACATTGCGACTGTAAGACAACACTGGGAAAGAAAATATTTGCACAAATCAATAGACCGACTGCTGCTACCCAAGCATTTTATTTGTTTTGGAACTTTTTTTGGTAATTATCATAAAGTTGATTATAACAATAAAATATCAGCCACAGAAAAATGCAAATGATAATATGCAACGTGATGATGCTGTCAACTTTATACAATAGATTAAAAAAAATCTGTGGGCATAAATTATTTCCC
>NW_017838918.1:0-863 GCF_001891065.2 Hippocampus comes
TTTTTTTTTTTTCAGCAGCAGATGCCAGTTCTTGCAGTTAAAAAAATAAAAATGAAATCAGGCATCAAAGTGTGTTTTGTGTGTCATTTTAGGGAGGGCCAGGTCACTTGTACCTCCTGAAGAATAAAGTAGCAACATTCGCTAAGGTGGAAAAGGAGGAAGACATGAGCCAGTGAGTCCATTTCTTTATCTTCATAACTCTTAAAAGGGGGTATCTCATATTTTACCAAAGTGTGGTTAAGAACACATGGAAGAAATTTTTTTTTTGGAAGCATAACCGTTACATTTATCTCCTGCAAACCCCAGTTTTAAAGGTGATTGCAGAAATGTTGCGTCATACTCTTTGTTAAAGTCCTGAAAAATGTCTCAATGCAAACACTTGTCATTCATTAGATTTGATCTTGTCGGGAAAGGGGACAAGTTGGCCTCGGCTGAAGCCTTTTTTTGGGGGTTGATTTAGATTCTGGAGACGACTCAGCAGAATGATGAGTAAAGTCAACCCGGAGCCCAACCTCATCCACATCATGGGATGCTACGTCCTGGGTAACCCAAATGGAGAGAAGGTACACACACCAAAAAAAAATGCTGCTGTTGGGTTACTTTTACCCATGCTTGGGTTAGTTACTTTGGCCCAGCAGACTGGTTTTGGGCAGTTTGAAGAGCTGACACCGGGGGTGGGGGGGGAAGTTCCTTGCTCTTCTTCTTGGAAAATGGTCATGCAACTGGGTCAAATCCTCAACCCCACTGCGCCGGGTATAAATAACCCAACATTGGCTTTGGTCTCTTTTTGGACCCTTTCCATGTGTGGCGCTTGGATGCATCTCACTCTGCAAAAACGGTGAAAGACAACAAATGGCGCCCGC
>NW_017838919.1:0-863 GCF_001891065.2 Hippocampus comes
AGACTTGACTACAAACGGCAAAAGGTTAGCACGCCTCCATCCATTTATCTATTATCAATAACCTCAAACTCAACTTATCAAAGGTGGCCACTGCTGAATGATTCTCTGACGAGCGCCAAGGCGCCAAGCAGAAATTAAACGGCTTTGGTGGTAGTTTGCACTTCACAATTTAAATGAAATGTGAACGGATGGGTGGGTAAGGTTAATCGAAAGCATAAAAGCGCTTCAATTAAATACGAGATGGATGCCCTAAATGTCCTAATAATTATGATGGGGAAACCATTATATGTGCTCATGCCACTAAACTATTCAAGTCACTGCTACAGTGTTGTGCCTTGGCACATTCGTCACCATGACAAACAGGTGTCCGATTACAGCACCGCCATTATCAGTCTGTCATAAAAACAGAGGGGTGCTGGGAACAAACTTTTTCGCTGTCCACTATCGCGATGATATTATCGCTATGTTTTGCAGCCCCAGTGACCAATGCTGAAAATGACTTTGACGCCGGAGTGTGGAAGAAAGCCAGAATCACTGGAGAAAACCCACACAAGCGTGGGGAGAATATGCAAATTCCACAAGAGGGCTGGCGCCACGATCCAAACCGAGAACTTCAGAATGATGTGAGGCAGACATGTGGACTACTGTACTTGGTAACATTTATTTGATGCATAAATCACAATGACAAAACGCATGCAAATGCAGAGTTCATGTTTTTCATAAATATGTCAAATTTGGAGCTACTCCAAATTAGGACGAAGGTACTGACTGTATCAAAAAATCCCCCAAAATAATTCATTGCAATCTCTTGGTTGTTGGCCTTGCAAAGCTTGTGAAAAGGAATTACATTAATTTGGTTCGGC
>NW_017838920.1:0-864 GCF_001891065.2 Hippocampus comes
AAAAAAAAAAATGTTGAATACTTGTGTGCCAAACTTCAGGTCCACCGTATTTAGATTTGTTTGAATATGTAAATTTGCAGATGTTAAAAAAATATACATATTCATGCTCTCATTATTGGATGTTGTGTTGAATTTTGAGGGGAAAATTGTATTTTGTCTATATTGGAAGAAGTCTACAACTGAATACGTTCTGAATGCACTGGACAAAAAGCGGACAGGTTTCCACAAGAGCCTAACATACTTGTTTCCTCAGGGTCCAGCTGAATGAGGCCCAGGATGAAATCCTGAAGAAGAAAGAACTGCTGGAGGACCTGCAGCCCGACAACACTCAGAACTGTGAGTGCCACGCCGGGCCACGTGGCCATGGGGCCCTCCGCTCATGAAGTCCAAAATGTTTTTGGTTAGCCTTCAAGGTGGATGAGCTCATGGCCGCGCTGAAAAAGAAGGACGAAGACATGAGGGCCATGGAAGAAAGGTACAAAATGTACCTGGAGAAAGCTCGCAATGTGAGTCCCTTGGGTCTTTTCATGTCCTCGGCCTACCGAAGAAGTTGAGGGTTTTTGATCCGGAGCATCCTTTCCTTCCAGGTGATCCAAGCTCTGGATCCCAAACTGAACCCTGCCACCACTGAGATCCAAGCTCTGAGGAACCAGCTGGCTGACAGAGACAAGCAGATCCTCAACCTGGAGGTAATTCCGCTCCCATGTTGTTGTTGTTTTTTTTTCCCTCGAAGGGCCGTTGAAACCACACCCATTTTCAATTGTCTCATCGCCTTATTATTTGTACACAACAAATTATCGGATTACTAGTTTTGAAATGAGTCAACTACAATAGTTTGTTCAATTATAGTTCAAGTGAGTGTAA
>NW_017838921.1:0-864 GCF_001891065.2 Hippocampus comes
GAAAGGAAGATGAATGGCAACGGTTGACAAACAGGTCTTGAGTTAGTCGGACATTCCACCATGTGGTGTTTTGACAATGACAGGGAGAGAATGCTGGCTATGAGCACGTGAGTCATCAAAAAACTCATTCGGCGTGTTATTTTTTTGTAATTTAATATGTCACCATCAGGAAGTGCAAATAAAGTAGGTCCAATATTTATTCAATATATTCAGTGTTACAGAATGTCAAGTTAGATCAAGTGTCGACAGCCGGAAAACACCAAATGTGACCTTTCAATTCAGAGTTTCTTCAGTTGGATATGAAACACGAACCGGGATGAAAACAACAACAATGCAAACAATCTCGATCGATGCGAAAACTGGAGCTCGAGTTCAATCACGTGCCAGTGTGTTTGGCGCGCGCGTGCCACTCAGCTGGCCAGCTGTTTGCGCGCTCCCGCTGTTTCACTACCTTGACGACTTTCGGCATTAAAAGAGCCGAACAAACCAACGTTTATGTATTTGCAAACCCCGCATTCGGCGCATGCAATCACAAGTTCATCAAAAAGTTCAATTGGGAAGGAAGGTGAAACGGTTTCTACTGTAGAAGTTTCGTTTCTCCTCCCCGCCCTCCCCTCCAAAAAAAGAAGTCAACTCAAGTCACGTCGAAAGGACACTTTCAAACTCAGGCAACTTTTACCACGACAGTTGCGAGTTAAACACTGTTGGCTTTGCTTTAATTACACGCGTCTGCTTCCCTTAACGAGTCCCTGCATGCTGAGGACTTGAGTGAGAAGAACTTTCACGAGCTCGCAATCGAACGTGGTTTTGCGCCACACGACAACAACAAAGACGACGAAAACGAACTCACCTTGTGTGTGTGTG
>NW_017838922.1:0-828 GCF_001891065.2 Hippocampus comes
ACACACACACACACACACACACACACAGAGCAAATAAAGTCTGATTAGAAGGTTCCAGCAATTCCGCCAATCGCATTTGCAAGAATATACCACATTATAGAAGTTTAGAGGGCTCGGTTCAATTGCTTGCGGGACTATAAGGGAATACGACTTAACAACAATTGCCGGACACTTCATTAGGTACACCGTCCGAATTAAATTCAATGTGAGGATTCAGTCCGAACAAAAATGCTAATGAATGCTCACTTTTAAAAAGTACCAGTTTTTTTTCTTCTACTGTGGTAATATTTTTTGTCATATTTAGAGATGCTGATATGTTTCTCCTCTCCTGTATCTATAAATAAGATGGCCAGAATGTGAGCAACAGTGTGGTTATACACCACAGCAAACTACAACCACATTATTTAATATGTCGTCAAATTACTATTATTGTCGACTTGCACTTTAACTACAGCCATGCTTTACTGATAATTGCCTGAGAATTGGTCATGCATATGATGTGGTATGATTTGGATCATTAACTTTTCAGCGGTAGGTCACTTCTTAACTGCATACCGTACATCATGGCTCTTGTCTATCGTAACCTGTAATTGGTACGAATGAACACATGATGAGTGTTGTGGTATGCTTTGGATCATGAGATTTTTCTTCTCCCTAAGCGGCACTCATAAACATCCATCGATTACATGTATCGCTTATCGCATTGGTGTTACATTCAACATATTAAAAGGTAGATTTGCACACAAACCTGACAGATACACTCACAGGAATTGCTTGGTGTGGTATGCTTTGGGTTACGACCTCTCCCTTTTCCGTAGAAGAATAACT
>NW_017838923.1:0-864 GCF_001891065.2 Hippocampus comes
GCGTTACTTACGGTACAATTATTGAATTCGAAAAGGCGAGTCTGAAGGAAATAGATCCTCCGCGGCGGACCTCGCTCCGCATCTCAGCTCGAGTAAGAAACAACTACGAGCGACTGCTGCAACTGAATCCATTTAGTCGTCCTGATATATTGACTTTTTCTCAGCTTTGCTTATTGAGGTTAGCGAGGCTTGTCTGGTCAAAGACCGCCGCTAATGATGAGGAGCAAAGGAGTCCCGGTACCATTTGGTCTGTGCATTAACACTGAAGGGCAGCAGAAGAGTCAAGGGACGGTTCAGATGTGGTCAAGCTCAAGTCAAAATATCCTGAGAAAGTGAAACTTGAGCCTTTGTTTGCAGCCTACACAGATTTCCGACTCTGAATTTGAAAACGGGATGCACAATGAGTCATTTGTTGGTATGGGCAGTGTGTGATTTCTGTCTTTCAATGTGCGTTTTACTGAACGTTGATTTACTTATCCGTTGATATGCTCTTTGTGTCGATGCGACTGCCTCTTTGTCAGTCTCTGTGGACTCATTATGTAATGCGACAGGCTTCAATGCTCTATTCTTGTTTCGGGGCATGACAAAACCACATCAAAAATCAACGACGCTCACTATTTTTCTCCATGTCAGGGCAACTCATGCGGGAGCCGTCTGGCTCCGGAGAAGTTTTAAACAGTCCCGGTCCGTCCCAGCCGGGCCGCGGAGGCAGCGAGTCAGCACAATTCGGCGAGGGGACAGGAAGTGTTCATGAGCAGTCGAATTAGAGCGCTGCGATAGTCAAGCATCAGTATGGATGGGGAATAGAATAATCTGTCTCCTGCATTTGCAGGACACCGACTTACCACCGGTTAAAAAAAAAAA
>NW_017838924.1:0-864 GCF_001891065.2 Hippocampus comes
TTTTTTTTTTTGTTTGTTTGTTTGTTTTGTTTTGAGGATTTTTTTATGCGAGAAAAAAGGAGATAGAGGGGTGAAAATAGAAATAATTGCACAGTCTGCAGTCAAGTAGTTAAATCTTTTCTAACTTCATTGCTTCAAGACTGAGCAATATGATCTTGCTTATACAACTTAAATGATCCATGAAATGCTTAAATACTCCATTTATCATGAACATCCGTAGTCTATATGGCTTGTTTATAAAATGAAATCAGCTACGTGCGTGTAAACACATTTCGTCAAATATACTTGAATATTTTATCCACGCGAGTGTAATGTATGAATTTCTTTTGAAAGCGTTTTATTTTCTCGGCAGATTGCAAAACTCCAGCAGCAAGCACAAATCTTACATGAAGGTATTGATTGTGTTTTATGACAAAATCTATATGGAAGGCATTGAAGTATTAAAAAGGGAGAGCTGGGCAAAAGAAAGCCAGTGACCTGCTGGAGCGAAGGTGGCACAATCTAGCGGGTGCGGATGCTGAGCGGTTGTGTGGTTGAAGTTCGTACAGTCACAGGATAACGACATTTTCATGGACTGCAAATTATGAGGGTGTATCGTGAAATTAAAAGCCCGTGTGTGTAGTAATTGCTCAAAGGGAGCTTAGGAAATTCCCCAGGGAAACGCGATGTGTCGCGGATGTTCCGTGCATGTCCTCTCCATTAACTAATTAGAAGGACGGGGCAGTATAATGACGTATTGCTGAATGTGCTTAATACGTCTTGTGTCTGTTTGTCACTGGTACAAAAGCGGGGCCACTTTTAACACGCTTGCCTGAGGTAGCTCAAAAGGATTCTCGTGTGTAAATTAGAGCAAGAATCAGAGTA
>NW_017838925.1:0-864 GCF_001891065.2 Hippocampus comes
AAAAAAAAAAAAATCAAACAGCTTTTAAAGGCAACAGATCATGGAAAATGGACTCTGGAAGTGTCAAGAGTTGGTTCTCCGTTGTGCTTGTCCATCCATCAAGTGAAATACATCCCGACTTTTTCGATACTGCTTATGGCGTTGTGGGAGCCTATCCCAGCTGGCTCCGGGCAAGACACGAGGGGCATTCTGGACTGGTCGCCAGCTATTCGCAGTCTTCAAGTCAAATATTTGAAGAAAAATACAAAAATATTTGACCCCCCGAAACATTTGACCTAATATGGGCGGCACAATGGTTGACTTGTTAGCACATCCGCCTCACAGTCCAGACATCGTCCATTTGAATCCGGGCTCTGGTCTTTGTTTGTTTTTCAGCTGCAAAGCAATCTTTAAGGCTAGCATGTAAGAGACACTTCCATTATTTTCCATTGCACTTCCAGGTCAGTGGTGTCACTGGAACGAACATGTAGGGGAGTACGAGTATCCCACAGATCACGTACCGGACTACTCTTCCATCCTTGTGCCCAACGTAGATAACACCAGGACCGCTTTTTTGCTGGAAACTATTGCTAAGCAGTACAAGGTGAGTTGTGGTTTGTTGAAAACAATATCAATGCGAGACCCACACTGTATGTATTCATTTGGAAAACTCCACAGGCCGTCTTGCTCATCGGTGAGCAAGGGACTGCCAAGACGGTGATGATCAAAAGCCACGCCAAGAAGTTTGACCCCGAGACGGACCTCTTTAAGTCACTCAACTTCTCCTCTGCCACAGAACCCATCATGTTTCAGGTAGTGTGGCCAATAAGACTTGTTGAAATGACTCATAGAAAGCTATAAAAGTATCGAATAACCACACCTTCC
>NW_017838926.1:0-864 GCF_001891065.2 Hippocampus comes
GTCTCCTCCCATTCGTTCTGCTTGTTCTCCTCGCACACTTGCAGCGGTGACCGCTTCTGCTGGTCTTCAATGTGCTAACGACCACACGGAAAACGGACGACGGATGTTTAAATACTTTATGAATGTGTGATGTCCCATGAAAGAACAAATAGTGGGACTGTGGACTTTTAAAAAATGGATCTTTGGGTAAAAATACATAGTGCCCCTGAATTCTGCCTGGCAACTAGCATCTGAACCAGGAAAGGTTACGGAGAAATATTTTTTGTCATGGGCATTTTGGTGTACCCGGTCAATCTCGGGATGCTGCAGCAGGAGTTGCACGATGTCACTGTAGCCGCCTCGTGCGGCAAAGTGCAGCGGTGAGCTAAGCTGTCCGTTCAGCAGGTTGGGATTACATTTCCCTTTTTCCAACAGCAGCTTGGTCGCCTCAACTTTGCCATGCCTGAAGGGACGAAGAACAAACATCAATCGACAAAAATGATTTGAAGATGACGCTTGGCTTTGTGGAGCCTCACCAGCAGGCGTAGTGGATGGGGGCCCAGTGGTCGCTGTCCAGCTGCTTGACCGAAAAACCGCTGTCCAGGAGCTTGGTGAGCAGCTCCGTGTCTCCCTCGCAGGCGCTGCGGTGGAGAGGGAAGTCGTCCACCCATTGACGCTCCCTACAAAATAAAAATGAGGATTAAATGACAAACACAGCGGAGGCAAAACTGGAATGCGTTCTCACTTGTCCTCAGCTGTGCAGTTGGCGCTGTGCTGCCACGTCTCCCTTGTTGGGATCTGGATCTTGGAGTAGTCGGGTGCTCCCAGCCCAAAGTACGGATTGATGATAACTTTGTCCACCTGCAGACATGCCGTTATTTTTCC
>NW_017838927.1:0-853 GCF_001891065.2 Hippocampus comes
AAAAAATGAACATAACATTCTTCAAATAAATAAATAAATACTGCCCAATTTGGATTTCTATGGCCTTTGAAGAACCATCGTCTGACTACAAGGCCATGCTGGAGATGTTTTGTGCAGCAGAGCTGGTGTCATGAGATAGACGGATCCCGCTGCTGGGATCAAACAGGCTTATCTTCCCATCCAGAGTCCCGGTCAGCAGCTACAGAAAAAAACAACAGCAAATGTCATTTGTGTGATTTTTAGGCATCTCTCATGAAGAGTTATGACTTGATGTGAATGACTCAACACGAGCTTTTTCACATTGTGCAATCTAGCTAAACTTCAGGCTTATTGTCTATGTTAAGCCTCAAACATCCGAGCGACAAGCATTTGAAGAACTGTCACCCTTAAATTTGTGCTACGTAAAGAGAAGAAAATGAAACGCTAAAAGCGAACTGCTAGATAGTGGCACCACAATGGAGGAATAGATTATGTTTCTAATCACGAAAATGGGATGATCAATTCAGTTGTGATAATATATGGTATGTAATTCATCCCACATCAAAGCATTGCACAAAACTGAGGCATATTGCAATTTGGTAGAGAGCACAAACAACTGCATCACACCACTGAACGAGAGGCACAGTTGTATTCAAAATAGTGGTGGATCTGTTTTGAATTTACATGGCGGGGAATTATTCGATGTCAATAATTAAAACGGAGCACTAAACAGATGCTGAAAATCGGAGCAGTAACGCTTTCCATGCGTCTATTGAACGACTTACAGTACATTGTAAAAAGATACTACTTGAAAATCTGCCGTTTTCCTCGAAGCTTGCACACGTGTAAACACACACACACACACACACACACA
>NW_017838928.1:0-862 GCF_001891065.2 Hippocampus comes
TTTTTTTCTCTAAAATGAAACAGATTTGAGAGAAGCATGTGACTCCTTACTGTTCAGCACCAAATGTGTGTGATACAACTGATTGAGTTGTTTTATTTATCCAGACAATACTTATGAAATGCTGTAAAAGAGCTAGACTGTTCTCTCCGCAGCACGTTTCCCTCGGGCGTCTAAGCCAGTAGGCTATTTTTAAACTGCTCTCTAAAAATACATGTTTTGTAACTTTATTCTTAGTTTAATTTATTTAGAACATTTACAGATGTTAAAATGAGATTTTTTTTCTCACTGTAAATTCCATGACAGTCTTCTGATGGAGACTGTTCGGACCTGGAACAAATGAATTATTGTTTCCAGGGAGAATTCCCCACTTGATTTTATGCAGTAATGACACAACAGGGAAGGGCAATTTAAATTCTGGAAGTGGGCCCAATTTTTTTTCAGTGCTACTACACATTTCCTCACCAAATGTGTGACAAAAATGCTATCTTAAATATGGGTAAAATACATACATATGTGCAAAATACCTGCTCATTATATATGTCAGTTTTGCTAATACATTTTCAATGCATGTACAAATGATCCATTATCCTAACCCAACAACAAAGGCTTTGAAGCGAACAACAAAATGATCACAGACTGTAATTTTTTCCCAGTGCAAAAGGCTCTCTCTCATAAAAATTACTATTCAAAGACAGCACAAAACAGCTGAACAAGAAAACAACAATAAGTGCAAGAATTTTTTCACAAAAATAAACCAATTCAAAATGTTAATAATATTGAGGTGCACTATGTTTTTGTCCTGCACATCATTCCAAATCTGCACAATATTATTATAGAGAGAGAGAGAGAGAGAGAGAGAGAG
>NW_017838929.1:0-864 GCF_001891065.2 Hippocampus comes
TTTTTTTTTTTTTTAACAGAACTGATATTTGTTTATGCCCGAATTTGTTTTTGCATTGAGCGAAATGCAAAATATTCACCAGTGGTTTGTTTGTCTGCCACAGAGATGTTTTGTTTGCAGATTATGGGTCAAAAATTCTTTTTAAAACGTGTTCTTGTTTGGTGTTTACAACAGCAATTGAAACATAAAATAAAAGCAAAATAATATCTCTTTCACATAAATCTTGACAAAATTAATATCTACTAATCTCCCCAGCTCCATGAAAACATTCACGAGATATCCTTTGTGATACATTGTCATTGCCACCCATTTCTGGTTCAATTGAAAAGGATATAACAGTCAGGAGTGCATTGATGCGCTGAAAGCAAAGCAGAGATCCATCGAGAATAATAATACGAAGGGTTTTTAGTCGGTGGAATTTAGGTTCAAGTCAGCAAAACCGAACGTAAATGATTTTCTATTCTGTTTGTTTGTTTGATGCAGGATGGCCCATTCTGCGTGCCGGGTGGGGCTGGGGGAGGGTTAGGTCTCGGAGTACCGCTGCTCTGAGCTTGACCCCATGCCTCAATTATGTGTCATTAGTGGGACTTTCAGAGAAGCTGGCCAGACTGAGACCTGACAGCCCCTTCTCGGATATTTAGCCATGCATATGGATGGATTTCTGATCCCTCTCATCCACCACCGAGGACGAGGGAATTAGGCCAGTGAGGAGGAGAGTAGGGGGCTTAAAGGGGAGCATCCATATCCGACTTTCATGGCAACGATGGAGCTATTACGCCCGCTAAGGGCCAGTGGTCATGCTTGGCTGCCTGCTTGTTTGTCTGTTGTTCTGTCGCACAGGTGATCAACACTACGAGATGGGGG
>NW_017838930.1:0-865 GCF_001891065.2 Hippocampus comes
A
The DNA here is from genome assembly GCF_001891065.2 of Hippocampus comes. Lineage (NCBI taxonomy): Eukaryota > Metazoa > Chordata > Actinopteri > Syngnathiformes > Syngnathidae > Hippocampus > Hippocampus comes. The sequence goes on from NW_017838930.1 coordinate 2, forward strand.
AAAAAAAAAAAAAAACTTTTGGAAAACCAAATGGATGATTTCCTATGGCATATGTGATGATCTCTCACGGTGCAGTGGTTACACCGCAGTTGGAACAAATTGGGCAGCATCATTGCGGCGGCACAGTCTAATCTTACGGTGATGAAAAGTGAAATGCTTCTGGTCAGATTATTTCAGTCTACATTACAACGGATGCAGCAAAACATGCTTTACCTTCAGAAATGAACCAAATGAACAGAAATAGTTCTGTGCGGCTCCGTCAGACAAAAAGCATACTGAAGCGGACCACTTCAACAAACTGTTTGTGATGATTTGACTACAATGGAAACACCACAAAATGCTAACCTTCCCAGACTTAAGTCAACTGAACCGACTGGTGTGAAACATGAGTTATGAACCCTTCATGAGAAATAATTGGAAAACCATCTCAGTGTGCAGTTCACGGCCTTCGCAATCTACTGGGCCTATGTTCTTTTACAAGCTCAAGTAGGCTCACATATGTCCCTCTTCCCACCGAGGCAGCTGTCATGACACTTACTGCCATGATATCGGAACATAGCGCCTTGCGACGAGCTGATAGCAATGGAAGGCACTGAAATCCCCTTGGAAGGAGATTCTCAAATCCAGAGCGCAGGCCTGCAATAAAGAGGCAGAATCTGTGTTTGCCTCTTCTGCTGGTGGAAGTGAAGATTCCAGAGCCGAAATAGAGAATAATAAGGCATTAAAAGCGGGGCTGAGAAGTGTCATTATAAATAGGGGCAAGGGACAATGCCTCAATAGTTTCTCAAGGAAAGAAAGAGGCAAAGGACACATGAGGGAAGAAGGGATGATCACACTCTTGGTTTATCTTGGTGAGTGGTGCAG
>NW_017838931.1:0-864 GCF_001891065.2 Hippocampus comes
GATGTCAAGATTATATTGTGAAACCAATTGTCCATTTGCATCGTCCTCCTCAAACTAGGAAGTATATGTCAAGCAACAAACAGGACAAGCACGCTCAACAATTCTCCCTTGGGGGAGGCCTTCACTTAACTGGTTCTAACAACTGCTTGCAGCACGACCATTTTAGTTCCATCTAAAAAGGAGCTTTGAAAGAAAACACCCACGGATGTCGTGAAGGCCACGATTATTCCTGTGAATCATGCGCTCCCCGTGAGGGAGCGACTGTAAATTACACTGCTGCTTACTTTGGCCCTCCAGCCTGCTCACAAGACGTAGCGGCGGCCATCCCTCATCCCACTCTCTCCCTCGCATGTAATTGTTTTTGTGAGAGCCCACGCCTGTAAAATACGTTTTTCACCCACTGTTCAATGGGCCCATTTCTCAAAAGGCCAACATGAACTGCTGTTGAACTGGATGGCAAGCAGCTGTTCAGGAACAAAACAGAGAAACGTGCATCACTCCGTTTTCTGTGCCTCCTGTCCTTGAGCAGCAGGCGAGATACGCCCCGGCCGTTTTTCCACAAGTGATTTTTAACAGGGATCTCCTAACTGTAAGACAGATCGTTTGACCACAAGGGCGCCATTGCTGCCAACAGAGGAAAACCATAAAAAGGAAACCGCATCAACATGGGTGACAATGATGAGGAAAGAGGCAGAACATTGAGAAGGAAAAGTACTGTGCTAAGTTCCAGTATTAGTCATTATTCGTGAGTAATATATTTTGTCTGGGGGGCGACTTTCATTCTTATGCTGTCATTACAACATTGTCTCATTTGAACCAGTTATATCCCAGCTAGAAAGGGGCAGTGAGACTTTTTTGGGGGGG
>NW_017838932.1:0-865 GCF_001891065.2 Hippocampus comes
ATGGTACTGTACCTTTAAACGCACTGTACAAGTCCAGCTACGATTTGCTAAGTGCACGTCCACGTGGTAACTGCTGACTGTGCCCTCCGACTGATCCTTTTTGGTCCTCATGGCGAGCCACGACAGACATGTGACTGCCAGATGTTGTAGGCCAACCTTTCAAGTGAAGCCAGGAAACTGCATCAGAGTGCATACAGGCAATTTCGCCGGCTTTCACGGCTGGGCCGTTGTGAACGAACATGATCATCTCTTGTCATTTCTCCTGTTCTTATTCGGACTCCGCACGTCAACTGTCTCAGTGCATGTCTGCGCTCACGTTCTGTCCAAAACATCCCATCCCTGGTGGTGATTCAGTAAATCCCCGGCTGATAGTTCATGCAAAAAAACAGGAACTTTTCAAGCCACAAATGTCCATGTTTTGGTTTCCCATGTGCACACAGATGTTTTGAGGTCGCAAGTGTATTTGCACGTGTGGCTAAAGTCTCCACCCCAGTACATGACCCATGTGTGATTCATTCTTTCCGTTTTCAATGGACTATACACTCGCAGCGCTTTTGACATTTGGCATAAGGTGGCGCGTCAATGCAGATTCACAATTTAGTAAATGTGTTAAAAGGTCAAATCGACTTGATGCTGATAATAGCGGGATACCACAGTTTTGTCTCCTCATTTTTGAAAAATAAAAAAACTTAGATGCCACTTGAAGCTTGGAAATTACTAGCACAGAACGGCAGAGGTTATTTTTCAGTCAGATGGCGTTCCATTAGTTTGAAACTTTTATGCCCTCTGACCTATCCACCGAAAAACGTTAATGCGGTGCCATGTCTAAGGTCAACTGTGCATTGTGATCGGGTTTTTTTTTTTT
>NW_017838933.1:0-865 GCF_001891065.2 Hippocampus comes
AAAAAAAAAAAGACACTAAAAATCCTTGTACAATACAGGGCGGGCAATTTTGGATCTTTTGTGAACTTCCGAGTACAATAATAAGCATAGTCAAAATGTCAATCTTTGAACCGTATCCACTCAAAATGAATGGGTTCTTTCGGCAACGACGTGTGACCGATTGTCCCCGGTATAAAACGTAATGACGATCGAGCAAGTTACCAAGCAGACGTCTTTCACAGTGTAAAATTGCTCACATTTGTGGGATTAAATGTACGACCGAGTGCTCTTAAAATAATGAAGCAAATCCTTTTCACACTGGCGGATGTGAGCTTGGAGGGTCAGGCAGAGTAGCACCGATTGTTCCGCTTGCCAAATTTCCATTCTGCTTGCGCTTAAAGTAGATTTGCATAAGATTAAGAGAGATTAAGTCCCAGATGTTTCCTAGTGATAGTGCAAGATCTTAGTTGGAGCACAGACGCCTGCGCTGTCGTCACTGTCTTGTCTTAATTGTGCAAATGAACGAGATGGTGAAACACTTTTTGCATTGTCTTTAGGTAGCAACCGGCGAGTCAGAGGTGAGTCCAAAGACGAGTGAGGCAAGAAGCGGCCCGGCTAGGAGGGGATCAGTGACATGCCCCCAGAAATATTGATGAGGAACCACTGGGGAGCGAGCGCATCCGGCCGGTCCGCTTCTCGGAAGGTCATTAGGCCCCAAATGGGACTGGCTTGCTTTAAATCGAGAGGCGGGATGCGATGTCGCGATGATTTCGTCAGGCACTGACAACGTTTTCATCAGCTTGCTGAATGAAGGGCATTTTAGGATGCTTGTCACGCACTCATACGCCGTCTTGCCGCAGTTACTTTGTTACTCTACTGATTACTT
>NW_017838934.1:0-865 GCF_001891065.2 Hippocampus comes
AGCTTTGGTGCCCCTTTCACTCACTAGGGTGGACAAAAATTTGCCAGTACAAAAGGAAAAATAAAAATAAAAGGGGGGGAAAAACTGTAAACACGTCAGTTCAGGTAATCCGTTGTGACGTCACTAAGAGGAAATGCTTTTCAAGGTAATAATAATACTACTATTCGAAACAAAAAAATAGTAATGATACTTTTAAAGATTATATTAAGGTACAAATTCACTTTCTTACCTGTTTGTGTTCGAGATTCAACTTCAACCAAGAAGCAAATTGCTACGGATAAAAGTAAACTTTTCACAAACATCCTCAGTTTGAAAAGAAAAGCAATCTTTTCAAGTCCCACCAAATCGATTTTTAATAGTGGTCCACTCACGTTTTCACACAAACCTTTGCGGACGCGATATTATTGTCGATCAATGTATCCGTTTGGGCTTCCGAGGAAAGGAAAAGCGCAATCATTGCTGGAAAAATGGGCGGAGTTTTAAGCAGTGTGATTGCTGACCATTTATCACTTTTAACCATTAATGACAAGTAAATGGGACATAAAATACATTTATAACATCAATTGTGCATCGAATATTTTGCAAGTGACTAAAGCCAGTTGTAAGTAAAATTTGTTCTCACGTTGGAAGAATTCGGTCAGTCTTTCTGAATTCCAAGTGGCAGTGAAATCAACTTACGCTCGAGCGTGCTGTGTGATTGGTGGAAAATAAGGAAGCGAGACGGGGCATCTGAGCCTGCGTGGCGGCCACGTTGGGAAGGGCAACGTTCCCATCAAAGGTAATACACGTACATTGAAAATAAAGAACCCCCCCCCCGCCCCCTCAAACGATTTTCGCCCAGTTTATTAATACCGAACATAAAAAA
>NW_017838935.1:0-865 GCF_001891065.2 Hippocampus comes
ACAATGTGAAATGAGTTTGACACCCCTGGTTTAGTCAGTTTTTGCGTGGCGATAGAGTAATCCCTCGCTTTTCGCGGTTAATTGGGACCAGAAACCCCCGCGAAAGATGAAAACCTCAGATGATTCAAGTTGCCCCTAGTATGTTTCTCTGTAATAATATACCTTGCGTTTTCTAAGTTGTGGTGTCTTATTTCAAGGGCCTTTTTTTTTTGTTTATTTCAGCCACATAATGAGAAGATAAAGACATACAAGACATACAGTAGTTGTTCACATGAAATTATAACCTAAGAGTGCCGTCAAGTAAATAAGCGCTTTATTTTATGAATCCAAAAGAGTAGTTCCGAATTGACGCCTCAACGTTGGCTGTTTCCGTCGTCAATCTCTATTCAGGATGAAAAATGTCAGCGCTTTGGGTCTTGTGCTTATTGCGGAGGACGTGGATCTTGTGTTGCGCTTACGACTTTTTGGGATTGTTCATAAAATATGAGATGAAAATGCTGAAACCCTTCTCTACAATCATGATGTCTTCTTTTCCTGATTTATCCGCTTTTCTGAAACTGCATATTTAATTTTGGCCGAAGACATTTGCACCGTATTGTATCTCACTGACATTTCGACATTATTTTGGTGTTCTTTTTCTATGTGTTATGAGATGCCAGAAATTTGACTAATCCAGTATTTGTCCATAAACATTTGCTTCCACCTCCAAATGATTCTTGCCAATTTCAGGTTATTCTGAATTTTGAAATCAACACTTGAGCACTTGCCTTGTCTCTAAAGCTGATATGAAATAGAGCTGCAACTTGCCACTCACTTTAAGAATCGATTTTTGTGTCGTGTATTTTGTCAATAACTGAATCAGATT
>NW_017838936.1:0-865 GCF_001891065.2 Hippocampus comes
AGACTAAAACTGGGCACTTGAGGAGGGATGAAGCCAGTGGGGATGTGACCTGAAACACTGGTGCCGTAATGATGGTTGAGATTTCCAAAATGACTGGCCAGCGTCGCTCCGCCAACCACGACCAGTTCAGTCGGCAGTGGGATCTTTAAACGATCTTTGTAGCGTTCCTGGATCTCTTTTCCTGCCACTACAGAACCCCCAAAACACCCAGGCCCCAAAATGTAATGACCGCCTTATCTATATTTCCGCACAATCCAAAGAGTTCTGGTCCTTATTTACCTAAGACGGTGATGCAGATGGCACTGGTGATAAGGTCACATACGTTGGTCTTGTGAATGTTGGCGAAGATGTTGATCCAGGTTACAACGACAGTGCCATAGCCCTGATGGCGAGGAATCTTCAGACCCAAGAGGTATTTGGCTTGGACGGTCAGGATAGTAAACGAGGCTCCCGTGGCAAAACCATCCAACATGGGAGCCGAAAGGTAGACTGAGACGAAGCCCAGCCGAAACACTGCCATCATGACCTGTGGAGGCGATTGTCAGACTTCATATTCATAAATCAAAGACTGTCCTATGTACTTGGTCGGAAAAACCATATCATGATCTCTTCTATTCAAATCTTGAAACTAAATTGTCTCATCTGTCCATCCAGTTTCTCCTTATCCTCAATCGAGTCATGCGTGAACTGGCGTCTAAGCAATGTTACAGTCTGTGACGTGTTTCAGGTAGGGGAACTTGGAGGTTGTTTCTTTACCTGGTAGATACCAGTCAGGAATGTAAGAGCAGCAGCAATGCTAATAGCGTAACACTCCTTCCCACACTGCACACCCATTATTTCCACACTCCGAGTTTGACTGCTTGTG
>NW_017838937.1:0-865 GCF_001891065.2 Hippocampus comes
TCAATACTGAAATAGTGTATGAGAAAAAAGAATTTTAAAAAACCCTCATTGGAAACATGTTTTGCTTTGATATATATAACTAAACAAAACAAGGCTATGATCATCCATTTTAACAATAAACTAGCATTTTCCGAAAAACAGCAAATAGTTGAGCTGCCACTCAAGCAAGGAGGAAGTCTGTGGTAACCAAAAAAGACATACAACATACTGCCAGAGACCAATGAAACTCTCTCAGGCACCTGCATGTCCAATTCTACTGTAAACACTGAGGTCCAGCTTTGTGGCGAGCAGGAACAACGTGTTGTGATCCAGCCAGGGAACATTGTGTGTGTTTTCACTTTTAGATATGCAGCGGCGTGGAAATAGACTTCTGTGAATTCCCCTGGACGTCAAGCTGCGCGCACTCTCACATGCACACGCGATCAAAATGTAGCCTGAGAAAGTGAAAGCTTGTTGTATTGATCCTGGAACAGAAACAGAAAAACCATGGCCCCAAAGCTCTTACTATATTTATGTTGAATAAACACTGAACACACACTAGAATGACTCTTCCAACTTTCAACTTGGGAGTGCGTCTAGCTCAGACTGGAACATATCTTATTGCTTGGGTGTAAATATATCAACTAAAAAGGGAAGTAGTGAGGACGGAGGAGGGAAGACCAGAGACAGTCAGTCTACTCCCAGTGTAATTATCCAGGGACTTTCCACAGTTGATATGTGAGACCAGCTCATTGTGCCGCAGTGGGTAATATGACAGCTTCCAACACACGTTCATACACACAACCCTGAATACATTTACACACAAATCCATCTTATGCTGTGATTTCATAAAGAGTGCTATACTCTTCAGCATTACAATACAGTA
>NW_017838938.1:0-865 GCF_001891065.2 Hippocampus comes
CCACAATACTCGCCGGTCTCAATCAGGGACATAGTGTCCTTCTGGGTAAGGTACTTGGGCTTTATGGTGGGCTTGTGCCAGACATCGTAGATTGTATTGCCTACGTTGGTGACAGGTCCAGACACTACCTTCCGGAGTTGGTCTTCCATGTTCCTCATGGCGTAGGCATAGCACGACACCTGGGTATCCTTGCGACACCGACGCCAGTAGTCGGAGTCATCCGCAACCGAGCTAGCCGTAGACTTCCGCTCCAAGGCACAGACTGATCCCCGGTGGTGGACGATGTGGTCGATGCGGCCCCGCAGGGTGGCGTTCAGCACGGGTATGCCGTGCTTATCCCGCAGTGGGATGTCGAACTCTAACTCCTGCTTGACGTACACTAACGGGTCGTCCTGATAGTACCACAGGTACCCCACAAAACTAACCAAGAGAATCTCTCTCTCCCTGGCCCAGTCGTCAGGCTCGGCCCAGGTTGGGATATCCTCATATAACTCGTTCAGGTGGTGGACCACTTCGGATAAAGCATGTTCGTGGCAACCCTCCTTAGTGTCGGGGCCGTGGTCGGACTCACCTGCTGCCTGGTAAGCATCCCGATACACTTCGTGCAGGGCGTGCCACGAAGTCCCAACCCGCAGGGCTTCTGTGTCCTCGGCTGGACGGATGCCTTCACGGTATGCGAGACGGAAGCGGGTCGGGCAAGCCTTAAAACTAGCAATCGCACTAGCCGATAGATGGTATGTGTCGGGGTTTCTGTGTGCCATGCGGTCAGTATACCATAGGTGTTCAACGTGTCAAACTTTTCTACTCATAAATTGCAGTCCGGATATCAACGGCGTTTCTTTTTTCGCCCGCCCATGAGCACGAA
>NW_017838939.1:0-865 GCF_001891065.2 Hippocampus comes
TATATAACAAATCCTTCAAAGGATGATCATCATTTGTCTTTTTTCTTTTGGTTTTGGCTTTTAAGGACACAAGTGATGGGAATAAGGGAATGTAGGATGACAACCATGGAAGCGGAACATCCATACGCCCTAAAAGTGATGACAGTTGTAGGACCAGAAAATATGTCACAAAAGTCAAACACGCAAAGCCTGGAACATCCTGACTAAACACAAATTCTGGGAAAACTGTTTTGGAATGGGAACTTAAAAGTAAACCAGCATCAGATTAGGTTCCACTTTATAGAGCTCCAACTATCATGATGAAGAAACAAAAGCAGGAGAATGAATCCCTGATCTCACATTTCCAAACACCTGCTTCGTGCGCGCTATGCCCGCATCCCTTGAAATTTCGGCGAAAATTGATTTAGCGGCTTCATTGAATTTCCCTCGAATTCCCCTGAAAGTTGCGAGGAGGGAGGGAAGGGAAGGTGGTGTGCGTGGAGAGGTTATGGGGATCCGCCGCTGATCGTGTACGGAACCGCTGACACACTACAAAAAAAACCCATAGGCACACACACATAGGCTCATAAATCATAATGCCGGCTAATATTTCAAGACGCATCTTGCCACATGGCATAAACACCGAAGGGGGGGGCGGGGGGGTGTTCCATAATTACATAAGGCTCACAAAGGTGTATGTGCGCCTCTATTGAACAGCTGAGTGTTATAACACCCACACCTTCAATTATGACAATTAATAAATGGCTTCCTTAACTGGGCAGCTAATAATTCATCATGGTTGTATTCTGACAACACAAGGCGGCTTTGCAAACTTTCTCCGAGGGCAACTTCTAACTGCACTGATTGAATGCTGTTCAAAAAAAAA
>NW_017838940.1:0-865 GCF_001891065.2 Hippocampus comes
ATTATTATTATTACGTCGTGCGGATGTTGAATGGCGCACGTTTTTTAACAACAAACTTTCAGAACGCGTCACATGAAAACTGTGTTATTACTGAGAGAGGAACATCCAACCTTGACACAGCAAATCAGAATTTAATGAGATTGAAAATATCATGGCGTGTTTTGTGGTCTGCGTTTATCATGAACAGAAGCCGGTCGGGTTCTGTGACGAAGATTGACGGGGATGCTTTTGCTATCTGATCAGCTAGACTGGCTATCGTTGCTCGCACACTGTATACCTTAAGCTTGACATCCCTAGCTGGTAAATATAATGACTTACGTCATACCGCTGATATGTTGGAACCTTACCACTGTCAAAATGGCGACATCAGTAGCGCAATACTCACCGCTGTTTATTTAGTTTGCAAAAGCTCCCTCGCTCGCGCGATGGTGCATTTACGGTCCTCCAGAAGAGTAGGAAGTTTTACGATTCGGATGGTTGCGCACTTCAACACTGCATCCTAAAAAAGGGACGGATGAGAAAATTAAAAATGTATTCTGATACAACATGAGCCATGTTCAAGTCATCCTTATTGAAGTACTTTAGAAAACACACGTATCTTTATAATTCACTCCATATAACTGTAAAACTGCATACTTGAACAGATTAATTGAAGAACGCTATGCATTTAACCACACTTTTGTCTGCATTCAAACTACACAAAATTATTTTCAATGCCCTGATTTCTGGGGCATTTAGTACACTGACGCACAAGATGCATTGATTGACGCAGCTATTTTCTTCTTTGTCTAAAAGGCCCAATGGAAGCAGAGAAAAAGCATGGTAGTGTGAAAAATTCAGCTGGAGTTGTCACATGATTTACTTT
>NW_017838941.1:0-865 GCF_001891065.2 Hippocampus comes
AAAAAAAACAACCCTAACCGAATGAGCGCTACTCATCTAAGTATTATCTGTTTTGTATTTTTTTCAAGTAGGTAAATGGACATTTGTATGACTTATTTCAATACGTTGGTAAAACTTGAGAATATTTCGTTTCTGTATTTCACTAATTATTTCATCATTTAACTCGCTATTAAAGTAGATTTATACTGATCCGATTTGGATTTTGGGGGAAAAAAAACAAGACTAGACGAGAAAATAGACAACCTTCCTGGTGTAACTTTAGCAGTTTGCTTCTCTTTAGCTCAAGGTGTCACCGAGCGGTGGCCTTATTTGGCACCACCATCGTCAAGTTCCTGGGATTCAAAAGTTGACGTTTGTTTCTGAAATGTGTCTTGATTCACGCGTGTCGCGTGGCAACTCACGGAAGCGGCTGTGCGCAGGTGGTCATAATAAACCTCTTCTACGGCCTGGAAGTAGATGACGCCCTTCAGCTTCCTCTCGTCACAATCTGAACAAAAGCGGAAGAAACGCATTGAAGATGATTTTTAGCCGCGCAAGCAAGTTATGATCCGGGCCCTCGGGGAGAGCGACGCGACCTGCGTAGTAGGCCAGCCTTCGGTGGTCGACGTCGAAGAGGAACCACCTCTTCTTCCAGGTCTTAACGCGGCCGCCTCGCTTGGTCAGGAAGCCGGCGCAGCGCCGCGACGACAGGCGCAGGTCCGTGCAAGCTGACACCCCGTGACCCAGAGACTCCACGTGGGCGCGCAGGTCGAAGTCCGGGGACAGGGACAGGGGCAGCCGCTGACGTACACGTAGAATACACACTAAATAGACCAACCACCCTTACTATTAACTGGGCTATTTACCAGTCAGGTACAAATCATAT
>NW_017838942.1:0-865 GCF_001891065.2 Hippocampus comes
AGTCAGGAAAAGACTACTAGAACATCTGAACTTTATTTTGTGTCAATCACATTTAACATGAGATTGAATGTGATTGGTTCATTCATAAGAGGGTGTGCAAACTTGTGCAACCACATTATCTCAGTCATCTTTACTTCCCCTCTCGAAAACATTTGGTTTTTTTCAGTTGAGTTGTACCGGTGTTAGGCGTGATTGACGGTGGGAAATGCTGTGAAAAATACATGTTGGTCTCGCATGATCAAAGGGTATAAGTTGAAAACATTTGCATATTTGATGTTCCTATGCAAGGACCAACGCCGTGTGCTCTGTGGTCAGGTGCTGTGGGAGATGCTGACTCGTGAAATACCTTTCAAGGGCTTTGAGGGGTTGCAGGTCGCATGGCTGGTGGTGGAGAAACAAGAGGTACGCGCAAGCATGCGCAGTGCAACCCTTTGCGGACGCGCGGCGGGGAACACGTCGAGCGTATTGACAGCATTCGACCAGGCCGGACCAACAATGCGATGCTCTCATGGTTTCCACTGTGAGCTGGTGAAGCCGGAGCCGTGTATTTTTAGTCCTGATGTCAGTCGTCGTGTGCTCTTGTAAGGTCTGCCCGCGTACGCGAGCGGTGGAGCTCCGCCACTCGCTCCACTTTTGCGCTACTTTTACAGCTTGATGAGAAAGGATGTCGGCGATAAACGTCTTGAAGCAGCCCCCTGCTTCAAGACGTTTATTGTCGATGATGTTCATACGGCCTATGCGTTTGAGTTGTCGACCATACGGCCACTAAGACGCGCTCACATGGCGGCGGCCAACAAACAACCCAGAGAACATGATTCCTTGTAGCTGTTGGCTAATCTCCAAATTCTCTCCCTAAATAACCCCC
>NW_017838943.1:0-865 GCF_001891065.2 Hippocampus comes
GATTCTTTTTCTGATGATAAGTATGAAAATAGGCCCGCTAGCAGCGCAAAACACAGCTCGTATCTTCTGCTTTGGAGTTTAGATTGCCAAGCATAGCAACGTAGAACTTGCATTGGCTCCCGGCGCACTTGAGATGCCATGTAAAGATTTTGTTTCTTGCTGACTTCGTGGTGCCATATCTTCCATCCCGAAAGCCACATTCGCAACACGTGGGTCATTTAGCGACCAAGTCTGCAGGTTCCCGAGCATGCTCTTTTTGGGCTCCGGCATGCTGGAATGTCCTACCCGTGGAAATGAGAGCAGCGATGAGCTACTTCAGTCGAAATGTTTCGCCGTGGTGAAAAGATAGCATGGCTCTCAAGCCCTGGCGGTGATGTGGGTGGCTGACTCCACTTTGGCGACCTCCCTCAAGGCACAGACACTCCATCCTCGTTGTCATCCTCTTCCATCAAAGGTGTGTGTCCTCTTCTTCTTCTTCCTCCTCCTCCGCTACTGCTTGATTGACAAACACCTAGAGGACCAATGAAACGGTGCTTGTTGTCGGGCAGAATAGACAGGTTAGGAACCTCCTCTTGGGACTAGAAATATTTTTGGGGATTAAAACATTTGCCCTGGACTAGAACCTACAAGCTTCTCTTGGGGCGAGTACCTTTTTGTGGACTCTTAACATTTTCTGGAGATGACTACCTTCTGCCTGGACTACAACCTTCTGATTCTGCACTAGGATGACAAAGCTCTCTTGAGAAAACCAACTTCTCTTGGGTCTAGAATCAGGGGTCGGCAATCTTTCAGAGCCATTTCGACCCGGTTTCCGCGGAAAAGATAACACTGGGAGCCGCAAACACTTTTTGACATTCCGAAGCGA
>NW_017838944.1:0-865 GCF_001891065.2 Hippocampus comes
TATATATTTTTTTAATTGTATGTTTTGACCTATCATATAGAACTCACACACATTCCTCGGCCCGAAACTACTGTAGCACAATATATTTATTTGTACATTTTCATACATTGATAAAACTTCACAATTTTTAATACTGGGTCATTTTAACAATGAACCCCAAATTTGAAGAGGCACTCTTTTTGCTTGACAAGCAATATGACCAACCCTTATTTCAATTCTTAACTGATTTGGGAGTAGAAATCATCTGGTTCAACGGCCATTCATTGCAACATGGCATTCATTTTGTTACCAAATATGGATCCTTGTCTTAAAATACATATATCAAAATGCATTACTGTTTTTAAAATGTTAATGCCGCGATTATGATGGGGAAAATAGTTCATTTACAAGTAGACATAATGTACAGCGTTCTAGAGATATCTGCTCAAAGTTTGTGTCGCATGCCTTTGCTGAGCTCTCCACTGTTCGCTATAGTGTGTGGGATTCAGGTCTTTTCACAGCAGCTCTCCCATTATTCTGGCTAAGCCCGGTGACTCAGCTATGTCCTGCCCGTCTAAAACCTCATTGCACATGAATTCACCTGTCACTGCGGAGACTGCACTACATTTCAGATCCCTTTTACTCAAACACCGAGCTCCAGTGTTTCCAAAAGCTTGACCCTGTTTCATATTGCAGGTAGTTCTAAGTCCTAAGATGCTCATTCAAATATTAAAGTCTCATTTTTGTTGGCAGAAATCGCTAAAATCATACAAAAGGCACCTTGACGTTGACATTTTATTTTTAAAGAACAATCTAATTACATTACAATGCTTTCTGGTCATTTATTGTACAAAAATGTTATGCTCCGTTCTGCCACAAGAGAGCA
>NW_017838945.1:0-865 GCF_001891065.2 Hippocampus comes
GTGTTGAGCTCGCCCGAAAATCGAGTGTGTGTTGCGTTGTCATCGTGTTGACATTTCGCCGGCTTTGTGTTGACAGTGGCCGACAACACGTCACACTGAGTGAAAGTATCCGACTTGGCATTTTACTCTTCGACTTCATGTCGCCAAGCGTTTTAGACACATGAAAACAAAGGACATACGTCCTGTCGATAGCTTTGTCAAAATGATGGAAGGCAGCGAGGGGAAAATATATGATGCTTTAAAGCGGCGGTTGTTTTAAAGTGTTCTCGAAATACACTCGAGTTGAGTAGGAAATCGCATCGCATCGAATTGTCATCGGAATTGATCACACTGTATATTTTATTGTCGTGAAGTATATCATATTATTTTGTGCATGCAAATACGTCATGTTTTTCTGCTTTCTTCCCTCCAAATTTTGCTGCTGTAAATGGTGAATTTTTCCATTGCGAGACAAATAAAGATTTTCTTATCTCATCTTATATCCAATTTGATGGTCACAGGAGATCAGCACATTTTCATGGAATTGTACCAGATCAAATTTGATCTTATCACGATCGGAGCGACTCCTATTATATTGTATGGGAGTATCCTCGTATAGTATCGACTTCAGTGATCGAGGGTTGTGTTCCTACCACGGACGGACGTAAAGTGGAAAGTCCCATGTACATCATCTGAATTGGACAGCGTGGGAGATGGACTAATCCTGTGATCTGCAAAACGACTGCCAACAAACACAAAGTGACCACCGTCGTCTGTCTCGCCGTCACACTCATCACTGTCATCAGCAGCAGCAACACACGCACCACAGTCACTCCACACACACACACACGCACACCGCCGTTTTGTGATGTTGGATGTGTCATTG
>NW_017838946.1:0-864 GCF_001891065.2 Hippocampus comes
ACCAGTGAGTGTTGCATGTTCGATGCTTGGACTGATCTCTGGTGTCTCTGTCGTCACTTCTAAGCTCATTGGTCTTGTAAATCTACCACTGATATGAAGGCGTGAGTGGACACACACTAACCAATTCCCAAGACCTCAATAACGGTTTTCCTAACTAGCACAACAACTCTCACAGGCACTGTGAGTAGCAGAGTCATTTGTTCCCGTGTGTCTTCGCAGGTTTTTCTTGATGTACCTCATTAACAAAGACGAAACTGAACACACAGGACAGGTATAATTGTTTTCTCCTCCGTTCAAAAACTTGAGCCGTATCCATGTCAGTACATTGGTCATTTGTGCAATTATAGGTCCAAATTGCGCATTCTCACCATGCAATTTAATGAACGGTTCATAGCTGTGGTATGTTATTGTGCTAAGTATAAGTCAGAAAATACAAACACATACTTATTCTCTCGTCTCTGAAAGCATGTTGCTTCTCACAATTAAATTGGTTATTGTGAACAAACAGTAAATATTGACACATTATCGCTTGTGTTGACATAGGAATCCTATGTGTGGAAAATGTACCAGGAACGTTGCTGGGAATTCTTTCCCGTGGGAGACTGTTTCCGTAAGCAATATGAAGATCAGCTGGGATGAAAGGAATCCATTCCTCGATAATGTCGTCACATACTTTAGAAAGCCATCTGCGTTGTTGCCGTCTGGATTAACTGGAACTCGGTGTGCACACTTTCCATTTTGGACTTTGATGTCATTTTCCCTCACACATTAGATGTATTTGTGTATCAAAAATTCAGTGGCATAATGTATCATTGGAGAAATAAAAGGGAAATTAGCATTTTGGAGGGGGTGTCGTGGGGGGGG
>NW_017838947.1:0-865 GCF_001891065.2 Hippocampus comes
AGCAGTACAGAAAATGTATGCAATACGTAACAACACGATAGCATGCACGCCTTCTATGGAAGGTATATGATAAACTTTGTCCTGTCTTCTTAGATTGTCAATCCTGTTTTATTAGGTTCGAAAAGCGTTATCACTCGCTCCCTGATAAAATAGAAGCACAACATTGCTGCAGGGGGCACATTACGATTTACGACACGGCAGATACTCTGTGCATGACTCGGTTATGTCTGGACTTTCGGGCCACTGTTTGCCCCCTCCAGATTGACCAATCATTTAGTCACCACTCTACATATGTCAATTAGGTCACAAAAAATAGAATACAGTTGATCAAATATTTTATAACTGTTAAAAAATGTAACGTGCGAGAAAAAAATGGGTACAAATGACAGAATTTTCTTTTCGTCATCAGCAAAGTAGCACCGAAAATGTCCTTTCATACAGTATTTGAGCTTTCTCCTGATTGAATCACTCAGACAAATCGCACACAGTGTAGCTTATCAAGTATTCAAGGATTAACCCCCACCGCCCCAAACCCGCCTTTGGATCCAAACCACAAATATGGCAGTCAATACAAACCCACATCTTCAAGTTAAAATTTCCAAATGATGCCGCCAAATATGCTTCCACTCAAAATTAGGTTCACGGATAAAGAAAAAAAACATTTAGCGCAGAGTTAAAATGTTTATTTATGTTTGCCTGAACAGCAAATAAAGCCTGAGAGGAACCTTTGAATATTTGTTGATCAAAGTTCATTCTACAGCTAGTATTGAATTAGAGGGGGGGGACAGTTTTCATTTTGGGTTGGTGGCAGTGGAAGCAGCAACACAAGAACAACAAGGTACTATTAAAATTGTCTTTTTTTTTT
>NW_017838948.1:0-865 GCF_001891065.2 Hippocampus comes
AGTGCCTTCATTGACTGAGATGGACCTTGCAATTAACATAACTAATTGCTTTGGCACCTAAAGGCCAAACAAGAAGCCGGGCCAAGGGTGACAAAAGCGTGAGCATCTGCATGCGTGTGATTGTGTGACCCCGCTCCCCCTTTTTTTTCCTCATTGATACCCTTTTTTTGTCTCAGCCCTTAATGCAGTCAACCTATTGTGTTGTCCTGAGGGTGGGGTCTCCTCGCCTCTTATCCTGCCCCTCGACCCCCGCGCAAGTTAACCTTAAATCGCTGGTTGATTTATGCACGCAAGGAGACAATGCAGGTGGAGATAAATAGCGGCCATTTAGGAGTCCCTCCCAAGACCCCCACTCTTTACTTTTGCAATTCAATGTGGATTAGTTTTGATGACACAGGCAACATGTGGAAGGCCTCTACAAACACTACAATATTCAATGATTTACTATTGTATTGTGTAATCATAAGACCAGAGAAATAGCTGACACCATACAGTGAAAAAGTCAAGGGAAACTATGAATAACTGTTGCATCGAACTAATCACCGCTTAAACAGTAGGGGACAATGAGGGTCCCCTTTATCCATCAATGCATACTGTACTTTATTCACTGTACTTCTCCCCAAATCTTATCCAAGTTGAAACCAAAAACAGTGCGCTGCAGCAACGTGGAGACAGAGTATGACACTGCCCAGTACATTCAAAATAAGCCTGCTGCTTTGAAAGCATCAATCGGTGCAAGATGCCAACAAATCACATGAAAGATAAATCTGAGGACAGTAAGAAAAATGGAATGCTGCAGCAAAGCGGAGACTGTGCAGTAGAATGTTTCAGTGTCCATAACACTCAAACGTGAGGACGCAGGAGA
>NW_017838949.1:0-865 GCF_001891065.2 Hippocampus comes
TTTTTTTTTTTTTGGCCCGCCAAAAAAGTCTCCAGTTTTCATTTTGCCGCTCGCATGGGGCAGAAAAAAAGGCTGATAATGACAAAACATAAAAACATTGAAGCTGTATAATGTGTTTGTGTTTTTGATTTTCAAGGAGGAGCCATGGCCTGCGCCCGGGTACCGCTGGATGAGCAGCAGGTGACCGAGCGAGACGAGCTTGGCAGGGAACGCTCGCTGGCCGCGCTGGTGAATGGCCGTCCTCTTGTTGTCGTTGAGCAACGTGCTCGCTGGCTATCACCGTCCATCTCTCTGTTCAGCACCCGGACAGGAAGCAGGAACGCCTCTTCGTGCCTTACGCAGCGCTGTCGGCCGACGCCTGTCCGGCTGAGGTGGAGGAGTTCTTGGAACGCGGCAGGTTCATCTTGGAGGATCTGGAATGGCTACTCGGCCTGCCGCATGACAAGTTTTGGTGTCAGGTGAAAGAGGTTTTGATTGGCCCCCTCAAGTTTATTGACGTAATCCCCAATTGACTTGGTCTTGTGAAATTCCATTCGCTGAATGCTATCGCCCATTCATTTCATCTGAAATTCAAAACAGGGACGCTTTTTCCCTCTTTTCTCAGGTCGTGTTTGACAGGTCGCTGCAAAATTGCCTGGACTCGTACGTCCACCACGCCCCTCGCAGCCTGGACCTGGCCTCCGCGCCGTCGTCTCCGGCGGTGGCGGAAACTCAGCGTTCGCTCCACCGAGCTGTCTTCTTCGCCTTCCTCCGGATGGCCACTCACAAGGAGTCCAAGGTGCGACCGGCCTAATAATCGAATGCAGTCACAAGCCCGTTTAGCGTGGGAAATCGGTTCCGTAGTCGCCGCCAAGCCATCGCTTGC
>NW_017838950.1:0-865 GCF_001891065.2 Hippocampus comes
TCATCTCTCCATGTCTCTTCTACAATGTCGCCGGCTTCTTTGCGCTGGCTGCTTTTCTTTATGCCACCTTGTGTCTTTCAGCAGCCCACTGGATCTCCTCACACAGGCCCCGCTCGTTTGTTTGGCGGGTGTTGTGTTCTGGTCTCCGCGGGGCTCGAGGGGCCCGAGCGTTGCCGCGTCACATTCACGCCGGGTGAAAGGTGAGTACTCTGAGAACAGAGCGTTCGGGTCTGCTGGAGACGACCTGCCTGCTCCTTTCTGCATGCTTGACTTTGGACGAAAGGGGGTGGTGAGAGGCAAGTGTGAATAAAAGAGGAAAAGATTAGTGCCACTGAGAAGGGTTAAAAGAAATTCAAATGAATGATTAAAAACATTGTTCTTTCTTAGAAAATCATAATTAAAAAAAAAATATATGGAGATGGTGATGTGAGATGGTAGAATGTTAAGTCGGAGTACAGTTGGGCCTTTCCAGTATCCTTTCCGGTAAGACGCTCGACCTCGAATTTGATCCGCAGATTAAAACCAATTAAGGATCAACAAAGGTCCACTGAAGTCTCGCAAGGTGTGTCACTTCTGAACCGATTCACTGATTGTTTGATTTGCATTGATTCGCATTTGTGGCATTTTACATGTTGAGACGTTTTTGGTATTTCACATTGAAATCATTTTGATTTACATGTGAATGTTAGATACGTGACGACATGCATCAAAATAGCCCTTTTTCACATGGCAATCTATATAAACATCACATTATTTATCAAGATGGAGCTATCTATTTTTCACAGTCGTTACATTGGTTTTTCCACTTTTATCAAGGGGAAGTCACCTCAAAATTGTTCTTGACAATCATGTTTTATGCGGCCCC
>NW_017838951.1:0-865 GCF_001891065.2 Hippocampus comes
CGGACGTGCCTCAATAGCCTGTACAATTGAGACAAATAGGACAGGACAGTATGACCCAATATAAACAAAGTCAGAAAGTGATGAAACCCACGTGAGGAAGGTTCCCAAAACTGTGAGAAGATTCATGTTTGTGTTCTCACAAAATCCAAGGCCGGTGTATAAATAAATTGGCCAACCGATTATTTAATAAAATGGGTGAATACAAAATAGATTCAAACGGAATGAATACCATTTAGATGAACTAATTTCAGGGAATCATTTAAACGAGTTTAATTCCTCAAATTTTACAGGACCTTTGACAATGAAGTAGTAAATCACGGGTCACCAACCTTTTTGAACATGAGAGCTATTTCCTCGGCGCTGATTAATGGGAAGGGCTGCCAGTTTGAGGCACGCTTAAAATACGAAATTTGCTCAAATGACCTTTAATTAAGGTATCATTAATAACGGATGATATTCTCCTTTATGAAGATGCCAATCATGATTTAACAAGGTAGGAAATAGACGAATGTCAATATGCAACACTTTCTTTTCTTTTTTTGGTAGAAATCTGTTTCCATTTTCAAATGATGATACGTTTCCAGGAAATTACAATGTCCCATCACTGGTGAGTTATTTTCAGAGCAGGTCCGCGGGCGAAAGAACGGAGGGTTGTGATTTCCACTGCAAGGTCATTTCTTTATTGTCGTATCATACCCATAGATGATTGGCGTAGTTGTTCCATGGCTCAATATCTGCTCCCTGTGTTGTTTTCCAGAGTGCGGCCGCAGCCCCCAGTCCAGTGATGGGCAACATGCCACCCAACGATGGCATGCCGGGAGGACCCATGCCTCCAGGTTTTTTTCAAGTAAGAACCCGAAATAAA
>NW_017838952.1:0-865 GCF_001891065.2 Hippocampus comes
AGCCTTTTTTTAAGCAAGGCGCAAGAGCACCAGAGGTGTAATCGGCATGCGTAAACGGGCGGCCGGGGGGATAAAACGCGTCGCCATACTTTGTGGGTGTCCCTGTGCCTGCAGCAGAAGACTCCCATCTGTTTTCAAGGGCTTCCGCGTCGACGCGCGGACCTCATTATTTCCCAACATGCGAGGCCCATATTCCAGATGAATATCTATTACAAGGGGAAAGCCTGTGAAGGTGGCCGCGCAATGCTCAGCCAGCAAAACGCTGTTAAGACGGCAAAGCGACATGGGGCACTTAGGAGGCAGCGCATTAAGAGTGTGGTGGAGCAGGGAGGCAAAGAGCAGCCATTTGTTGCAGGAGGCGGCGGCGGCGGCGGTGGTGGTGGTGGGGGTGGGGCATCGGGGGGCTTCACATCACAGAGCCCCCCCGCCCTCCCTCTTAAGGAGGATAGTCCATTGTGGCCGACTGTACAGATCGATGAATCGGGTCAATAGATCATTAAGCCATCCCTATGTGGCTGAAATAACACAAGGATGAGAGTGGAGATAAGAGCCCGGATCAATGCTCCGGACAGATGAGAGGTGGACAGAGGCTGGAAATGGAAGTGAGGGGATGGACCCATTTAGGGAGACGCATCTGAATGCGTTTTCCATGTCGCTCTCATTAGGGAAACTGATATGAGATCGGCCTCGAAGCCCTGAAAGGGAAACTGGCCAATCACAGCGCAGGATTGAAAGGAGACGTGACACTTTTATATCTTAAATTCTCTCGAGAGGCTGAAGGGACACATTCTGTCTTGTTCTGCTTCCGTAAATGTAAACTAACCCGGAAAAAAGCTACACGTTCTTTCGTAGAGCCAGTTGAAAT
>NW_017838953.1:0-866 GCF_001891065.2 Hippocampus comes
AACGGCAAGCGTTTGCATGTCAATTGAGTGCCTCAAGACCTGTTTGAACATGGAAGGCTAATCGACAAATAGGTTAGCAGAAATGTGAGGCTTGTGTGGTCCCCTCTCGTGAGGTTTTTGTAACTTTATCGAAAGAACACATACTGTTTTTCATTCATTCACAAAGACCAAAGTCGGTATTACCCAAAATCACCCACCTACATAGCAAACAAGGCTCCCGGCACAATTCCTTCCAAAGCCCTCTATCTCAGTGCAATGCAGCAAAGAAAGCGATTTGGAGAGCGCTGACTAATATGCATTTTGAAGGTACTTAAGATTAACATTTTGGGGAACTGGAGCAGCTGCTGGCAATGCGTGTTTATTTCTTTGCACATATGTATATTTTATCAGTCGACACCATTTTCTCACCATTGTTTTTACTCGGTATATATTTGTATATTTTTGTCAATGAATCCCTTAAAAAATGATGTTAAACTCAGGTGGGGTTGATATTGAAAACAAATTAAAGGGGTAATTTACAGTAACTGCTGTAACTTAAATCAGCGGCAGGAGACAACGTCGAAGAGTGAAAGCGCTTTTGGGAGGGCTCCCACCGCCACAGAGCTCTGGTCTATGTTAGTGCTGACAGCCCCGGGCGCTGAAGGGAGCCCACGAATGAGTGTTGACAGTTGGGATGTAATAGGTATCTGACGAGGGCCAGCAGTGAACATGTGGGAGGTGAATGTGGCGGCCATCATTAAAGTGAGCACAGTTCTGCTCTTGCCTCTCTGCAAGTTTGGATTCAGTGGTTGGATGATGATGTTCATTGGGCACCATGAAAACAGATCTGATGGACATACACTAACAGGGGAGGGTTTTTTTTTTTT
>NW_017838954.1:0-866 GCF_001891065.2 Hippocampus comes
ACACACACACACAACATTTATTATGTCTCTGGGTTAGCTGACCCCAACTAGCTCTTGTCATTAGCCCATTTTGTTTAGTATAAATTCAAGCAGACTGCAAACATGATGTTGATGTAACCTTCTGCTCACCAGTGGGGAAGTTGATGGCGACGTCGGAGCGCTCCGTGTGCGTGTTGTACGGCATGGAGAAGATGCAGCTGTATGTTCCCTGGTGTCGGGTGTGCTCGGGGTCCATCAGCCGCAGCGAGCCGTCTCCGAACGGGACCCTGAAGCCGTCCAGTTCTACGTGGTGCTCCCAGGCGGGCGCCGCGGTGCTGTGCCCCGAGCGGCTGTCATAGGTCAGGATGTGCGCCGGGTCCTCGCCCTTGGAGAAGCTCCAGTGGAGGATGGGGCTGTTCAGGTACGGCGGGGCGAAACACGGGATGGTCAAATCCCGACCCTCATTTCCTGTTATTGCTGTCGGGGGGACATCATTGGAACACAGATATTTCGAGACCCCGGAAAAGGTTCTCATTCCACTCTTAACGTCGACGCTCTTACTCCTCTCCCGCAATGACGACGTCCACGTGGGCCCCCCGTAGGAGGTGGTGACTTTGCAAATGTAGATAAGGTCCGGCTGGCCTTTTAGAACCTTCAGTCTGCTGTCGGCCGTGTACAGACCACGCTTGTCAGCCAGCATGCGGGTGATTGGCCGCAGGTCCTCGAAAGTGGGCGGCTCCGTGGCCCAGGTGACCCGGGGCGGCGGGAACACATCTCGCACGGTGCACTTCATCTCCTCGTAACCGCTCAGCCGCGAAAGCTCCAGGGAAAGGCCGTGGATGAGCGCTGCACTTACGGACAGGAGTCAAAATAGCATAAAAAAAAAA
>NW_017838955.1:0-866 GCF_001891065.2 Hippocampus comes
GACACATGATCGGGGGGCCACGGGCAATCGGACATGAGGGGTAGAAAAAGCTCAACGGTTTACGCTCTGAGCACCTCTCCCCTGGAAAACTAATGATTATTGACTCCCCTCCAGCGAGCGATGGGGACGTTGGCCTCGGGGCCTCAACCAGCTCCTTCGACGCACACGTAACAGACACGCACGCATATGCACACACCCGCTACAAAACTACAGTTGACACCAGACACATGCAGCCTCAGAGGCAGAAAGCTTCAGCCATTTAGCATTTTCCTGACAGAAGCCATGCACACACATTTAACTTTGACAGGGCGGGGTTTGCGAGGAAAGGTGCAACGGGGGCTGGATTGAGGGAGTCAAAGAGGAGTGATGGGTGAGAGCGGTGTATGTGGGGGCTGGAAGGGGAAAGGAGGGGTGGGGGGTGGATAGTCTGCATTTTTTTTTTTTTTAAAACCTCAGTAACTGCATTCTAGCCTGGGGGGCTTGAGATCTGCCACTCCCAGCCAGAGTAGAGGCCCTGTCACTATGTGTCTGTGTCACCGTTTGTGTACGTGTGTTCCCGTCCCGGTGTCTTTTTGTGCATTTCGCCAGCGTGCGCATGCACTTGCGTGCGTGTCCGCATTCCCATCCCGGCGTTGGTTCGTAAGTGTGTGTCACCCCGGCTCTGTGTCAGCTGCTTAAAGCTGCCAGGCCGCATTGTGTCCTGCCGTTCTCTCTCTGCTTGGCTCCCATTGGCCAGTTGCGTGGTTTCCATTGGTGACCGAGGCGAGGGGTGCTGCCAAGCCATTAGATGAGTTTTAAAAGGAACTTTTTCACAACTTCGAAGTCCGTTTCAGGAATCTGTGAAGACGGTCCGTGGAGATGCACAG
>NW_017838956.1:0-866 GCF_001891065.2 Hippocampus comes
GCAAAAATGGAGCATGTCAAAATATGTTCGATTCAATATTTTTTTTCGACTCATAAAAATAATGACTAGCGGCCTATTAGGAGATAAACTAGCGTGAAAATAAAGCGAGATAGTGCACAGCACACATCCTGTTAGAAATGCTTATCAGTGAGGGCCAGCCGGCGGCATCACACTCACAGTGAAGCTGGCGAGAGCAACACGCCTCGACAGGGACAACATACAACACTCATGGTAAGTACAAAATAATATTGTCATGTCATATTTGTCATAAATTTAGTTAGGCCTTTGGCACCTGCATCATATCAGGCCAAAGGCTCACCTCTGATTTTGAGAGTCATGACCTGGATGACTGAGAATCATCACCATTAAGCTCGTTTCTCTCTTCAGTCATTCCCGAGGATGAAGGAACTCCAACTTCTGTGTCTTCTCATCTTTGGAGGTCAAAGTTCTTTGGCATGCCCGCATCCCTGCACCTGTCATGGGAGCCAGGTGGACTGCAGCAGCAGGTTTCTCAACTCCTCCAACCTGCCCAGCATCTTCCCCGAGGGCACCACCGAGCTACGCCTTCACAACAACCGGCTGACCACTCTCCCGAACGGGCTTCTGGACAATCTCTCATCCCTTCGCCAGGTATCCCTGTACAGAAACCCGTGGGCGTGTGACTGCGGCGTCCTATACCTGCGAGCCTGGCTGAGACGTCGTCCCGGCGGAAGTTTCTCTTCTCAACTGCACGTTAATTGTAGCTCCCCTCCCCACCTCAGAGGGAGATTGGTGGAGTATCTGACTGAGGAGGAGGTGCTGGACTCCTGCCATTACTGGTACTGTAACCTGGCCTTGACTTCGCAGGCGCTCCTGTTTGTGTTTGT
>NW_017838957.1:0-866 GCF_001891065.2 Hippocampus comes
AGCATGAATGAGTTAAGCAGCCTCGCAATCGCCTTCAGCTGACGAGTGGGTACAGGCCAACAAGGAGCCAGTGGAGAAGAACCAGTACAAGGTGAAAGATCTGCCGGTGGGGGAGAAGATGCTGTTCAGGGTGGTGGCCGTCAACATCGCCGGCCGCAGCCCCCCCGCCGCGCTCTCGCAGGCCGTCACCATCAGAGAGATCATGGGTCAGACCACGGACGTCACGCTCAAGTCTGATGTCGGGTGAACAAATAAGAAATGAATTTCTCCTTTGCCCTGCAGAACATCCAAAGATTCGCTTACCACGCCAGCTGAGAACCAAACTGGTGAAGTTCGTCGGAGAGAAGGTCAACTTGGTCATCCCCTTCCAGGTCAGCCTGCCTCTCAAATTTCGTCTCCTTGTCGAGCTGTAAACCGCCCGCCCTGTCTTGACTCTCAGCTCACCACTCATACCACCAAACACACTCCCCATAGCTGTAGTTTTATTCACCTTTTTGTTAATGATCATCTTTTCGATTTTCTGAGCCCAGACGCTCTGCAAAAATGAACAAAACCCACCTCATTCTTACACGTTTGCCCGCAAGCTTTATTTTGCTCTGCTGTCTATAGCCAGGCTGGCTCTGCAAATGCTCTCAGTTGCCTTACCTGGCAGAGTAAAGGTTAACTACATGAAATAAAAAATCTCTTCTGGGCAGTTCGAAGTAAGGTTCCAGTTGAGTTCTGGGAAGGTTTCTTTTCTAGTAATCTCCTGTTTTTGTCTTGTTCTTGACTCCCCAAAAATATGTTCACTGCGATTTTAAAAAAAGATTGGCCTAGCCAAAAATACCTCGCCTCCGACCCCCCCTTCCCAAAAAAAAAAAAAAAAA
>NW_017838958.1:0-865 GCF_001891065.2 Hippocampus comes
GGCATTGCAGGTATGACCAACCATTAATCGCTGACATGTGACAGTTCAATCAAAAAGGGGTCAAGTGGTGCAGGTGGAGGATGCCGGTTAGCATGGCAGATCATTCTCTGGCTTGGAAGCAGCCAGACGCATCAACAATCAGTGGCAAAAGATGCATCGGGGAGACGGCAAAGTATAAAGGAGAATCTGAGGGTTGTGAAAGATAGATTGTTAGAGAATCACTGGAGGTCAGGATGAAAAATGAAGAGGGGGGTTGGTATCACTGGCAGGAAGACCTGTTCATAGCCTGGGGTGTGAGTGACTTACTGTCATTCATTGAGAAATGTTTTGCTTATTTTCATATCATTTGACTAATAATGGTAAAGACACTTTAAAAAAAAAATGTTTGTATCACCATGTTTTATGTAGCTGTGGTTTAATATGAGGAAATGCATCCCATGCTTCAAGTCCTATTTTTCAGAAATCATTCATGATGACATTTTGAAGGCATCATAGGAAAGAGACAATCAAGAGATAAATCCACTGCTTTCATGGCAGTTCGAGGAAAATGTAAACTGAGCAACAAGATTTCTTAAACTTGTACAGGAAAACAATCATAAACAATGGTAACTTTTATTCACGAAGAACAACTTTATTCAGAACTAAAACAAAACCAGCAGTTGACTTATCAATTGGTGGTAAAACCTTACAGAATGATACTTTGAACAATGACAGTCATTGCGTAACTAAGCTATACAAAATAAAAACACAATGATTAAAGACTCCCATCCTTTAGAACAGGGGTAGGGAACTCGGGTATCTTCGAGAGTCAATTCCTGCCTGTTTTCGACCCCTCCCTACTCCAACACACCTGATTCAAACGATC
>NW_017838959.1:0-866 GCF_001891065.2 Hippocampus comes
CGACATAAATGGGGTGGAAGTCACTTATACTGTATGTGCTAGCTGACATGACAGCACACACACAAAATGCATCTTGACTTCAGTGGCCCGTTTTCAAATGGCACTACTGCAATTTTAAAAATATGCATTTCAAACTAAATCCTTCAAGTTACAGTTACTATCGCTTGATGACATTAGTTGAGCTCCATTTGAGCAAGATACAATCACATTTTCTGTTGAAGAAACTGAGGAAGTACATGGTTGTTCTCGTGGCTCCCCCGGAAGTCCCGTGGCAACATTTCTGTTCATTTTGGGTCACGATGGCGAGCTCCTACGCTCACTGCAACAAAGCTCGAACACAAAAAACAAGACCGGAGGGACAGCATTCTTTTGACTGCTCTGACAGGATGCGGCTCAGTGTTAGCATTTTTTTCGGTGACTTTGCTTCTCAACCTTCATTCTGCTTCTGGCAAGTGCACTGACCAAAACAGGCAGTTATTTGGAACGAGTTGCCCCGCATTGGTTCCATCTCTTTGTTCCTCCCCTCCTTTGTTCTGCCGCTTCTCAGAACAACACGTCCTCATTGGTGATGAGCATTTCAACCACCAGCCTTTGGTAGCGTATGTCATTGAGTGCCGTCATAGCGTCCAAGTCAGGCGATCTCATCAACGTGGGTCCAAAGACGATTCCGAGGTTCTCACTGGACATGAGGTTCTCCCTCTCGTACTGGGTCACCCTGAGGGAAGAGAGGGAACGGCTTACGTCGAAGCACAGCTCTGCAGTCCTCTATCCAAAAAAGTAAAGGTGGCAGGCGGTTACCTCTTGAGGTGCGCCATGAGGTACCGCAACGACTCGCAGTGAGCCGGCGGCAGGAGCTTCAGGGCGTC
>NW_017838960.1:0-866 GCF_001891065.2 Hippocampus comes
AGTCCAAGGTTGTCTGGTGTACGCATGCGCGCCGATGCTTCTTCTCCTGCTGTACATTGCGGTGGACCAGCCTGAAGATGGCGCTCGTGTCGTGTGAAAACCCCGTCAGATCAGCTTCCACTGCGGACGGAGCAACAATATAAAATGGTATTACAGTATTGCTTGGCGTACTGACACCACTTTTTACGTCAGAACTATGCCTTTGAAGGTAACGCTGAATTGCAAGTTGATCTGGGCATGCGCGTTTCACCGGCTCTACAACGGAAGTGCAATTAAAATAACAAAAATTTGCTTTCTTATAATTGAATAGATTTATTTTAAGTTAGATTATAATCATGACCGTAATACATAGTATATTAAAATACTTTTTGTCGCACGAGTTTGTGGATTTTTACTTGCCAACATTCTTAAATGGTAACCATGGCGTCCGTTTCAATTGCCTACGTCATCGACTGGGGACTTTAACCCATTTCCATCTCCGTCAATTCGTCAACAAACTACGCAAGTACATTTTTAAAAACATTGCTTTGTGGTTTCCAGTTGTCCAACATGGTCAATATGCCCTCAAAAATATAATTTCTGACCACAAAGTCAGTTGACCGAAGTACTGAATTGTACACTTTTATGCGTCGCGATTAAGTTCTAATCTAATTTACATTTACGTTTGCCTGCGTTGGCTAGCGCAGTGAATAAATCCACCTAAGAGTGTCGATACGTGGGTATAAAGGAGCTTATTGATGACTTGGAACCAAATATAAACGCTTTCGATGCGGAATTGTGATGAACCTAATTGGTTGAACTTTGAACTCTTAAGATCGAGGTCATTTGGGCTGTTCTGAACTTCTTAAAAGTATAGATTGACACAC
>NW_017838961.1:0-867 GCF_001891065.2 Hippocampus comes
AAAAAAAAAAAAAAAAGTATCTGTTACCTCGTGCTGTACATCAAGTCATACCTCAAACACAACAAATACAATTCAAATATAAATCTAATCATTGAAAATAAATAAAAATGACATTGTTCTTATGTCTTTATTCAATTAATTTTATTCACACAGGTAATTGATTCAACAATCCTCAATAAAAATCAATAAGAAATTTGCGCGTGAAATTGTGTTTTATTCGTAAAAGATTAATCATTAATGTCATTAGAAACAATTATTTTGTAACATGAATGAAACAGTCGAAAAAACATGCGAAATAGGTCATTTTAACCGTAAAATAATTAATAAAAAATTCCACATGAACTACTTCAATAGTAGAATGAACCATTTTTTAAAATAAATTAAACAATAAATAAATATCACATTGTAATTGTCAAAACTTATTTTCCAAATATTTTTTATTTCATTAATTACAATTATGTCTTTTCACATATTATTGAGTGAGTAATTAATTGAAAAGGAATGATAACAATTTTAGTGGGGGTGGTTGTCTAAATGTTTCCAAGAAGTATTTTCAGGACTACCGGTAAAGTTTATGCTGAGTGAGCCCGGTTACAAAATGAGCAGAATTGACCAGACCTTGTCAACAGCTTTTCGCAGATTTGGAAAAAGGGCCACGAATGGGCAACGTTACCATGTTGACAAGCTGAGAGCAGGGATCGCCGTTTTTCTTCATGGCTTTGCACGTGCCGTAATCTTGAGCTTCACCCATCAGCAACACCTTCTGCGGGTGGTCCACTGTCAAGCTGACCTGCGGGTTAGAATTGACGAGCTTTTTAAACCCTTTCACGCACCCTCTAATCTGATAACATGATAAACTGTCCACTG
>NW_017838962.1:0-867 GCF_001891065.2 Hippocampus comes
TGCCGCAAATAGCAAAAAAAAAATCTGCCAGTAATTCATCCCTACCAAAACAATTGCCTATGGATGCCACAAGGTGGCAGTAAATACTTTTTTCGATTTGAGAAGGCTTTGGCTCGAGCAAATGAAGCTCCTCGCCTGATTTCAAGATAGTTCCTTGGCACACATTGCGGTATAACATAAAAACCACTAAACAGAAAATAGGTGGGTAATGTTTTTTATCGGCAAATAATGGAAGAGAGGTTCCCAAAATAATATGAATGGGTTTACACACGGAATATTTTCACATCGTGTGCCTAAAGATGATGGTAAAACACTTGAGATGTTGAAATGAAACTCCTTAACTCACTTCAACATCCATAATTGACCTTAAGATGCCACCAGTTGGCGCCAATGCGATAACAGTTTCACTGAGCGTATGGCTGAATAAAAAGGAATCTGCACATCGATGAATCTGCAAATGCTGACACGCCGTTTAAATGTCAGTTTCTTACCAAGACTGCATCTCGTTTTGGACCAAAGCCAACTAAATCCATGCCATTAAAGGCTCGCCAGCGAGCGGGCAATTGTGAGCAACGGCGTCAAAGGCCGAGTTAAATGTTTCGAGGGAGTCGCACAACAATACGGTGAGGGCACGCAGGTGGGCGTGCCACGATTTCCTTCATTAACAGACGTGTCACACACTATGCGCAAAGGGAAGACGTACAGTAACCGCTGGCGGAAAGCAGACTCTTCTCTGCGATCTTTACCCCTTATTGTCTGGAGGGCATGGGGTTCATGCTATTAAGCTTTAATGAGATGCTAATTAGATGCAAATCCCTCTCGCAAGAGTGGACCACTGGAAGCAGGCTTTAAAAAAAAAAAAAAAAA
>NW_017838963.1:0-867 GCF_001891065.2 Hippocampus comes
TTGATCATGATCAGGTTTGTTGGCGCAGTCACACCGTATTTGAATACACTAGGCTACACACGGGGACAAATTATGGAAAGATGACTTTAGAATGCTGTTCGATTAAACCTCTTAATAATTGGATTAGGTAACTTGAGCTCTCAGCCTTTGTGTCGCCGTGGACTTTCCTCACAAGTTTAATCTGTCCAAAACGGTTTTATACACTGTAAAATCGGAAACACTATCAGACAGAAATACCCAAATCTTCCATCGGGGCGACGCCCCTCAGGTCAGGCCAAATCCACATGGTAAGCAGAGCTGCATTGTTTTGTTGGATGCTCATATTGACATTAGCTTCTGATGAGCAGCACATATTTGACTCCTTGGGGAAATCGATGACACGGAAGGTTGGTTTTGTCTTTGGGGATGTGATAAATTCGCACAGCGTCGTGAATGAAGTTTTGCTTCCATGACTAAAAATGATTTTGTTGACTTTTAGGGCGCTCACTTTATCCACCCCCCAAACCCTTGCCCTTGCTCTCTCAAATTGAACCCAGTGGAGCCAGAGCGAAAACCGTTATTATTATAATCCAGACTGGCCGTTGGCCAAGAAGTATTTCAACCGTTCACTTGCAGATGGGGCCCGGTGACTTGTTTGTGGTATGACAGCAAATGGTGACTGCCGTGCTCCTGTGACGGACATCCCTCAGCCTGCTGCGGCAGCTCTGATTCTTTCAACTACCAGTTTGCAAGAGGCCCCCGGTCTCATCCCACTTCATGTCAGCAGAAACAGTGAGCCGGTACAATTAAGCTCACAACGACTTGTTTTGATCAGATCTGCGCCTCGTCTTCTCATGCCGAAAATAGATTGGAACGAAAATGAAGAAA
>NW_017838965.1:0-867 GCF_001891065.2 Hippocampus comes
TAATTCTGTTAATTCCTACTGTGCGCAGTGGAAGTTATCGATTTAGATTTTTGTTTACCTTCCTTCCGATGGCACCGTTGGGTTTATTGGCCGGAGGCGACTCGAAGATTCTCTGCTGTTGCAGTGGCGGCAGTGTGGAGTACAGCGGGATAATTTTCACCTCGCCGGCGTCAGGTCCCAAGTCGTTGACCTCCGCCTTGATGCGTTTGCAGGCCTCCTCGATTTCCTGTAAAAGACAAACCGAGCATGAATCAAATAAAGCGGCCACGAAACAGAAGCACATTGCTACTACTTGCAGCTATCCCTCTAATTTGACGCCACAGCTTTAACGGGGACTGCGGCGAGCAATCACGGAAACTGTAGCTTGCGAGCCAGCCAGACACAAACAGGCTTCATGATTCTACAGCGCAGCGTTGTAAAGTGGAATATGCCTCACCGCCGGCAAATCAGTTTAGTCAGGCTCAAGCTTCTGGAGCCAGACTGAAGGAAGGCCTGAGTGGCGGCAGGAGTTAGACAACATGACAGCGCCAGCGCAAGGTAACACGTGCACTTGGAGTCGACAGGCTGGACACTTTTATTTATGGACACACATCCACGTAGAAACATCTTAAAACTGCACATAAATGTCGTTCTTTTTTTTTTTAATCTTCCAACTGTCAACATCTCAGCCTGGATACTACAAGTGACTGCAAGCCTGGGCTGTACCACCACCTGCAGGCTAGTGAAGGCATTGCATGGCAAGCCAGCCAGCAAAAAATGCAAAACAAAAAAATAATAAAGCAATGCATGGTCAGCAAAGTGAAATTCTTAAGAAAAATAAATAGTGAAGTAAAAGTTGAATAGCTCTCTCTCTCTCTCTCTCTCTCT
>NW_017838966.1:0-867 GCF_001891065.2 Hippocampus comes
TATCTTTATTTATTTTTAGTTTGACTGAGAACATCAATTCCATAAACAGTTTGCATCATCTTTTTGAAGATTCGCTCACTATTTGCCAAATTGTTCGTTCAAATTGACTTCTGCACAGGACAAACTAAACTCCTACTTAAAGGTAGAGTGGTGTCATGAAAGCTTTCGTGTTCGTGTTGTTTGTCTGCTCGGCTTGTCACCAGGCTGGGCGAGTTCGCCGCTCCCACCTGGATCTCGAAGGCCAGGAGACGAGCAGCGGCAGCGTGAAACGAACCGCTCCGGCTGTGGCGGCTTCCGAGAGACGCAAGTCACTCAAGCTGGTGAGAGGCAGAATACTGTAAATCATCACAGCACACCAAAAAAAATACTATGCTGTACCTTGGACTATCTCACCCCAATTTGGGTGACTTTTAAGCTAAGTGTTTGTAGAGTGCGCCGTGCGATTATTGATTTTATTTATTTTTTGTTGGTGTGACAGGATTGTCTCCTGGGGTCAGCACGGTGCGTGCTCTTGCAGTGCCCCCTCCACAGGTTCTCCGGACAGGCGGTGCTCAAGATCCACGGCAGGCTGTGGAACAGCACTTTCATCGAGGTACAATTTACGGGGAGGTTTTCGCAACCAAGAACCCGTATCAATTCAACACTTTGCTCTTTCATGATACGAGTGCCATGTGTTCGCAGGAGTTCCCGACTGTTAGCGCTCTGGAGCTGCTGGTCAGAGCAGAAATCACCGTCAAATCCACCATTAAACATCTGCTCCTCAGGGATGCTGCAGCACAGGTAACGTCTATAATCATGCATAGGTTCATATAAACCCCACACCATGAAGTTTTATGTACACACAAACCGACATGGGGGAAAAAAAAA
>NW_017838967.1:0-867 GCF_001891065.2 Hippocampus comes
TTTTTTTTTTTTTTTTTTTTTTCTGTCCCAAAGCCTTGCTGCCGCGAATCCATGGAGCCCCTTCGTCCTCCTGTCACCGCCATCCCGGAATCATTTGTTTTGTTTCATCCACGTTTCAAACACCCCACACTTTCCAAAGACGCTTGATCCTGCCATTTTTATGGCCAGCCCGTAATAAACTGAAAGAGCGATGTGAAAAACGGAACGATTTTCACCCCTTTGGACTGACTGCCAAAACCGTAAGATCACGTTTATTGGCCAGGAAGAGGATGAAACGAAAAAAAAACAATCCACACCATTCATCAGTCTTAGCTAATTACTTGCAGAGAAAACATACACTGAAAGAATGAATGGAAGTGTGAAATCTACCCAACTTTGACACACATGAACACAAACAAGCCTGAGAAAGAAAAATGTAACAGTAAAGGAAAAGCAGACATGCCAGCAGTCAAGACCAGAGCGGTGCAATCATCCATCATATTGACACTGTGCGGTGCAATGAGGTCACGAGCGCCACTGCACTCTTTCGAACTAACAATACTCGCGTTCGATCTCGTCCATTTTAATTCATGCAGGAGCTGCCGTTTGAAGAAAGCCGATAAGAATGATTGTGCTCCGGAGCTCTTCTTGGAACGATGCCCATAACAGAACACGCAAGTGTAACTTAAGTCCCGTTGGATCCGGTTTGATCAGCCGGGCTTTTGATTCCGGCAAGGATCAAATTCATTGTTTGGTACGACGTCTGTGATTAAAACTCACAAAACTAAAAGTAAAATCGATGTGACCCTTGCCGAAATGTTTCCCACATGACACCTTTGTATGCTGAGTAACGACAAATCTCCCCATTTTATTTTGAGTGTGTGCCCC
>NW_017838968.1:0-867 GCF_001891065.2 Hippocampus comes
AAATAAATAAAATGCAGTCGGATAGATTAGTTTTATGATAAAATATTGGCACCACGCGCCACGAATTCATCTGGGAAAAAAGTTCATTCATCGACTTCACTTACATTCGTTAACCTACGAAACACTTTGACTTGCAATCTTTTCTGCATTCACCATGACAACTTCACAAAATTCAACAAAACAAGCCTGCCGTAAAGGTAAGTCAATAAATCATAAATCAGATTACAATAATAATTCAAACACATCTGAGGTTTCATCACTTCAACCTTTCATGTTTTTATCAAATAATGATACAGAAAGACTAAACTGATCTGACCATTATATCAAAAAAAATAAAAATAAAACAGAAATACATTTCTAAATAAATAAAAATAAATAAGGCCGGTTGAAATTCAGCATTTCTTTTTTTGGAACCGATTAATGACATTGCCATTCTTTTCAATGGGAAGAGATGATTTGAGGTGTGAGCCTCCCATCGCTGTATTATTGTTTGAGTCTTAATTCAAAAATCCATCCAAATATGTCATCTATCAGGATGACTTTGTCCGCCTCCCTTCTCACGCAATGCCATCTTCAACTCCAACTTAATTCAGGAAGCGAGTTGCAATTAGCAAGACAAAATTGTCGGCTCCTTGTGGAAAAAAACTAAAATTAGCCCATTGGAGCAGAGAAGAGGAGAGAGAAGGCATGATAATACTCATAATTTTCTACTTGTGTTTTAACTTTTTTCCCCCCCAGTATTTTTGCACCGCAGCCGTTTTTCTCCACCGAAATGAAACCTTCCCTCCAAAGGATTCACTTGAATTGGTCCAATGAATAATAATGTTCACGTGCCATAAAGATTTGATGTCAAAAAAAAAAAAAAAA
>NW_017838969.1:0-867 GCF_001891065.2 Hippocampus comes
TGGGACCAGTCCGCTGGCTCCCGGTCGATCACGATCAACTTATTGGGCACCCCTGGTCTAGATTGTCCACAAGTGTAATTTTGAGTGTGAATGTTTTAAATCTCTTTACTTCCGACGAAAATGTTTCATGTTATCTGTATGCTCAGTAAAATAGATAAACTAATGAAATCACTCACCGTCATCATAGTCCTCCTCATCCTCTGAAGTGTTGTTAATGTAGTCAGAACAGGAGTCATCATCCAGGCTGTCAGCTCCATCATGAAAGTCTGCCTGGTTGTGGCTGTCTTGCTCATGCTCATGTTCAGGCGTTGAAGGTGTTTCAGGTCTCTGGTCCTCTAATTCTACATCTGGTTGATTGGTATATCGCTTCAGTTCAACATCTGCATCCACATCCACTTCTGGACAATTGGGAACCGCGTCCTCACGCTTGAGAGATGAATAATGTGCCTTACAGGTATGAGGGAGTGGCTTTGGCACATGTGATTCCTTAGGATAGCGGATCGGCCGCTGGCGAGGATGGATGGCTTTCAATTCACATGATTCTGTGTGATGAGCTGTAGGACAGGAGGTGGTGACTGGCGGAGCCACACCGTGGGTCCCTGGCCTCTTCCTTTGAGCCATGTTTGGTAGTTTACAGGCCTTGCATTGTTACGGTTTGCTCCTAAGCAACACAAAGACACAGAGATGCAAAGATATGAGCTAATTCCACGTCAGCGATGCATATGAGTCAGTCTTTGCTTCTACAGGTAGACAGAAGAAGAGGGTTGACTGAAAAAGGACTGGGCGAAATAAATATCAAACCTAATGTAATGGATACCTTATTAGAACTACGAAAACTGACAGTGAAGCTTCAAGCCTGTATCCCTA
>NW_017838970.1:0-867 GCF_001891065.2 Hippocampus comes
TTTATGCACTTTTAAATTATCCTGCGGGCCTGATCTAACCTCGTCACGGTCCGTTTCCGGCCCGCGGGCCGTATGTTTGATACCACTTATATAAAACGTCATCAGTCGGACCGCCACCAAGGTCTAATGCCTCCGTCCTTAGTAATGTCTGACTTTTTTTTCAATGTTTGGGTTTTTTTATATACCCACAAAATAAATAATGTACACACATCATAAAATAAAATGACTTCATTAGCCATACATCATCTGTCAGACCTCCACCAAGGTCAAATGCTTATGTTCTTTCGGAATGTCTGCGTTGAGGATCGGAGCCCGGACCGACTACATCACTAAATTGTAGAATAATAAACAACTTTACAGTCTGCTGAAATGGGAATGAGTAAAATATTGCTCAGTAGAAGCAACTCAACTAAAAATATGACGACTGTCCAATAAATTGCCCACGAGAGGCTCAACTGGAGAACCGTCCCAACGCTTTTATCCGGTGCCTTCATCAATCCTGCTTCGTTTCTTTCTCAGCATTACTTCCATCAGTAGTACAGTCTCTCTTTAGCCGCACCAGAGAAGAAGCTATTCTTAATTCATTATTCAACATTGGCATGCGCGTGCTTAGGTAGCATTTATTGCATTAACATTGTGATGAGGTTGTGTAGCATGCCTCGGGCCAACGTAGGTCGAATCGGGAATCGTGGAATAGTATCCCTAATGGACGCGCAAATGTCTGATGTCCTCTTATATCTCATCCCGTGGCATGAAATTACCCCAAGGCAGATTTGAAGCAAAATGGCGAACACACGACAGGCATGTTGCACCAACAGCTGAGCCTTGCGTGCACGCAGACTGCCATGTGGCATGTGTAGAACGCTC
>NW_017838971.1:0-868 GCF_001891065.2 Hippocampus comes
TCATTGGAATGAATCGATGATGGACTGCAATAATCATTTGAAGAGTCTTTTGACCAGAAGCTCAAGAAACCCGTCCGGGAATGTTGCAAGACGGTTTGAGAAAAGAGAAGCAGGAGTACATGTTTGTTTGTGATTCATATGTGACGAGTTCATTTTGTTCCGTGACCGTGCTTGCGACCCCAAGCAGACGTCTCAAATCATCTTTTCCATTGAAATGGACCGATGTGCCATTCATCCAACAAACAAAATTGTTAAAATTTTGAAAAATGGCACCCTCTCATATTTATACTTTATGATAACATACTGGAAGGGCCTGATAAAATAGAATGTAAAAAAAAAATTGACTGGCAAAATTTTTTGCAGCAATTTAATGGACATTGTGCTGTGCCTTGGCCACCTGGGGGCAGTATAATACAGATGTACTCCTCAGCAAGCCGCAGTCAATACTCCTTCTTCGCAGAGGATAAATAAGATATGCCTGTGATGCGTCTTGATTTTTCCCGTTATGTGTTAGCATTAGGCTAGCAAACTGTTAAGTCATGATGTCACTCAAACAAAAATCCAGGTACTTCTTCGAACATTTCCTGCAAACAATTCTTGCCTCGCTCATATTATTAGACGCCAAGAAATCTTCTGTGCTTGAAAGAGTCTATTTCCAGCATTTGGACCGTTCCTTCGTAAATTGCGCTGCAATTGCACGGCCACATACTTGCCACCTGTGCCGCAATAGTCACGCATCCCTCTGAGAGGAAAGACATTAGCCGTCCGTTTCCGAGCGAAGCCTTCAAGAGTGATCCAGTGAAAGCAGCTGTCAGGGAGGTAAAGAGCACTGACAGCGATACGTCATCCCTGCCCGGTGCGCCCCCCC
>NW_017838972.1:0-868 GCF_001891065.2 Hippocampus comes
AAAAAAAAACAAAAAAAACATATGCGGGCCATTAATAAAGTCCCCCAGATGTTGCAACACAAATCCCAGGCGCTCTGCCATTCTGATTGGCCACGACGTTTAATCATGACAGTTTTGATGCACAGCATGACAGACAATGCACGCCATGTTTCATCCAGTTGACCGTGTGGAAACGCAGATGAATGCTGCGGCACACAGGTGAGGAGAAGAGAGGATGCAGTGCTTCTCTTGTGCCTTCGGAATGGCCTTAACCCTTTCAGGGAACTTGTCATGTTATCAGGGCACAGGCTGCATGAAAGGGTGGCGTGGAAATGAATGGAAATAAGATGCTTGGAACGCTTCTTCGATTTTGTTTTTGTATTTTTGCAGATCCAGAAGTTATTCTTTGGCAATAGAATTGGGCAGGCATACTTATGTTTAAAACCACATTTAACGGCTTGTACCATATTTGATGCGGCTGTCATAAAAGCAGTCCATGCAGGCAAAAGCGCATGTAAGGTCATGTTGTTCGAATCGACATGTTATTTTTTCCAGGGGCGGTTCAAAGATGATCCTCTGAGTGTCTGATCTCTTAATGAATGTTAGATTTAGAGTGCTCACTTCCTCTCGCTGATCCTGAACTGCCACGCTCACAAATATCTGCTGTCTGCCCTGTACGGATTGCCCGAATCACATCGAATGCAAAGGCGTGAAGCGCATGCTGTCCCAAGATTCCTTTCATTCGAAAGGAATTTTTACTCAAAGTGCAGTCACAAAACTTCTGAATGTATGTGAAACAAAGTTCATCCGCTAGTAAAGGCTAATCGTTTGTCTGTCGCGATCACGTTCTGTTTGTGTCCCGCAGGTGGCAGAGGCGTTCTCTATTTTC
>NW_017838973.1:0-868 GCF_001891065.2 Hippocampus comes
ATCTTGCTTGTTGGGCTATGCTAGTTCGGGGTTTCGTTTCCACGGCGATTGGGTCCACCTTTTGTCTGTAACCAGCACCACAAAAACCTTGCTGACGCGACACATGAAATCACACCAGAAAAAGCTGGTTTGAAAACAATTTTATTGGTTGTGTCGGATATGTTACGTTACTCTTAAAGAGAGAGGGACAAGAGGAAAAAAAAATTTGCTCAAGAGCTTGATGGTACACAGGGGCTGGCCTTGTTGCAATGAAAAAGGCGGAACCGTTGCTCCACCACCGGTGTACTGCTGCTATCTGCGAACGTACAGTAAACGCTTTGGCACAGAATCTGTCACTTTGAGACCGGGAGGGCAAATGTTGTTCAGACGAGCGCGGCCATCTGGCGCGTGGTGGGGACACCAGCTGGAGGGAGGCGGCACGGCCGCCTCGACGGGCCTGCTTGCCTGCCGGAAGGGAGCGGGTGTGCGCCATGAATCACGGACGGTTTCACAAAACGGCCTCGAGTACTTCCAGTCCTCTTTTGGAGGCAATGTATTGCTGCCACACAAAAAAATAAAATAAAGTAAGACTCAGTATCTTGCAATGACTGAGTTGAGTTGGGTTTCCAAGAGTATCAGTGTATTCTAACTACTTTTAGTACTTAATAGCATTTACATGTACAAAAGTCCTATAATATTGGTTATTAATGTTTCCTGAAATTAGTCAAATGTATTTGGTAAGTTTTAAGACATTTTAATCATTTATCTCATTTAATTGTTGATTAGTTGGTGTACTTTAAAGTAAAAATAATGTTACTGGACATTTAACAATGTCTCATTTTATCAAATAATTGGTTAGCGATACTATATATATATATATATATATATA
>NW_017838974.1:0-868 GCF_001891065.2 Hippocampus comes
ATACAAGCATGAGATGTAGTCGAGGCGTGGAGACCTCGAGACGATTTAAGCAGGCACATACCATGGGATCATAATGTTGATTTTCTGGATATGTTGCCGTCGGGCAAGCTGCTACCTTCACCCAATGCCTTGACACCCCAGTTGCCCCCCCTACTGTTGGCAATAAATCTATCAGTACGAAATTCCAAATTGTATCCTAGATAGTCCCGATATAGTCTCCATCGTGCGTATCAACGTTTTAATCACCAATTTAAAATTCACCCTTACTCTGACCCCGCCTCCGTTCAACAAGAAATGGTTGCATCCTACTGCGCAGCCAATTAGGGAAAACCGTCAAGTGCATTTTACTTTTACGATCTCGGGCTGACCACAGACGGTTGGGTAGGCTATAATTTGTTTGTGGTTGCTCCAAGTTTAATGCGGTATGTTCAAATGGTCTGTCAAATGTGACAACTTCTGTGAAGTGCACTTTGCAGTATTTTTCGGTCGAATAACGAGGCGCCGCGGCGGGGAGGAACCTGATCTAGCTTACATTGAGGCATGCTTGCGTGGCCATACTAAATGACCTCTGGAAAAATACTACATTGTAACATTTTCCAGGGATCAAAACTAGTTATTAGAGTGAACTCTTAATAAGGAAAAGCTAACATATCGCCAAATTAAAAGTAATACTCCGTTACTAGTATAAACGATATCAAAGGAGTCCCCCGTCTCCTCCTCTGGCCAATCGGTACCTGTTTCGGTGCGAATGTCAGCGACTATGTTTGCATGCAGTCAATAACCCTTTTAAACCGAATATTGACAGTATTCAGACAGTAACCCCAAGATACATATATCCATCCATCCATTTTCTCATCCGCTTCTCCTC
>NW_017838975.1:0-837 GCF_001891065.2 Hippocampus comes
ACACACACACACACACACACACACACAATAACACATCTCGAGTGTCACAATACTTGAGATCTCAACATGGGCTTAAAATGGCATTTCCTGAAAGTTCTGCCATTCATTCTAAGTTTGATTTGAGTTGAACTTGTTGGAATTTTTTTGTCAAATAACTTTTACGTAACATATAGTAGTACACTGTCTCCCAAATAGCAGTAAGGGGCCCCATGGAACACATCCTAGTCATCTTTAGCCATACATTTCTGGTTTAAATACAACACGATTCCGAGTTACTTGTGATGTATGGAGGCTGGACTCCACTTCAGCTCTGATAACATCCTGTTCCCTTGCGATCCTGCGGAGGATAAGCAGAACACATAATACAGTCGATGAAACATTTAGCAGGACCCACAACCACCTACATTTGCAAAATGTTTTTTCTGGGATGCTCATTACTGAACCAGTGCAGACACGCACGCACTCAATGCAGGTGAGACGCGCCGCAAATCTAAAGGGGCCTGACAAGGGATGCCTAATGAGGAGCTCTAAACAGGTGTTTCTCATTAAAGTGGACGAAGCAAATCTTGTGAAAAGAGAGCACAAAGTGTGAAGAGTGAAAGGGAGGAAAGGGATGAGCTCAAATATTCCCGTGTTATTCATTAATGTTTTACAGGCTGCTGGAAATCACGATTCACCGTTCGCAGCATTTTGCATTCCTTTCAGGCTTGTTCAGGATATATGTGCCAAATGTCTGGCATTTGTTTCACGATCCAAACATTTTTAAGCCATTAGGGTAATGTTGTAATCATTGTTTGACATGAAATGAAATTATTTTGGGATCGTACTTTGAAGTTT
>NW_017838976.1:0-868 GCF_001891065.2 Hippocampus comes
TTTTTTTTTTGGTTTGTTTTTTTACATCGTAGAGCCGGCTGTTATGGCCGCCCGTGTGCCGCCATGACAGTGAGTGTGCATGAATTTGCACTTTTTTTGGGTGGATTTTGAGCTTTGCACTGTGTGAGAGGCACATAGGAATTAAGAGAGCGTGTGTAATGTATTGTGCAGAGCCGCTATCAATCATCATTTGAAAAGAGGAAAAAAAAGACCATATTTTTAGACACTTTTTGAATTTAGACAAAATAAAAAAATTTAAAAAAAAGGGGGAAAAGCCCTGCGGGTAGAGAATCCTTAACAGGAAAAGAAATAAAAAGAAATTCAATTCTCTCCTCATGTTTTGTCTCGCTGCTTACAAACAGCTTACATTTTCCCTTACTCTGACATATTTTTCTAACATCATTTACCGGTAGATTATACTCATTAAAAACTAAATGTATAAAATAGTATGAAACAAATATTTTGCTCAATATCAATTTTTGAATTCATTTACTATTTTTTTAAGCTAATGTAGTACTCTAAAATATGTAAAAATGAATACTTTTTTCATGAAAAGTTTATATACTAATATAAAATAATTACCATTTTGAAAAATACGCTACACCTTTTAAAAAAATACAACAAAAAAAGATTGCATATTGTATTTAAAATAAAACGCTTGAAAAAATATGTTCTCACCATTTTTCAATGTAAAAATATTTATATAAAACAAAAGACAGAAAAAGACAATGGAGAAAAATATAACGTCCCTTATCAGACTCAAAATAAGCAATAAATTACACGGAATGAACACGAACAATGCAGATGTACGATCAAATAGAAAATCATCAAATTTTACGATTGTGACAATTATTGGTATTAAAAAAAA
>NW_017838977.1:0-868 GCF_001891065.2 Hippocampus comes
TGAGCAACTGTGATGTTATTTTCAGTCGACGGCAAAGTCGTTCCTAAAGCTTTAAGGACTCCAGCAAATCATGGTGAAAACCATCATCCACAAATTTGAAAATGTACAGTGGTGAACCTTCCCAGGAGTGACCAGCCAAGAGTAATTACCCCAAGAGCATAGCCATGACTCATCCAGGAGGTCAAGAGGCAAAACTGCAGGCCTCCCTTTACCTCAGTTAAGGTCAGTCATAAATCAACAATAAGGAAGACAGAAATACATCACATTGGCCAAATTCTAATCGGAATATTTGAAGCATTCCTAAGACCAAAGGGGTTTCAAAGGTACAAGGCTCCAAAAGCAGAACGTTTCTGATTCAGTGTCAGCGACCGCCGAAGTGACCATTCATTGCTTCCGAGAGGAATTGTCGACTGAGACTCTGATGCCCGAAACGGGGTCACCGTATTCCCGTTCATTCCTGGGGGCTGCTGCTGACAGCCACAGAAAGAGCCGACCGAGCGGGACAAATGGCCGCTGCTAATCGGCCCGTCGTCCTTAAGCGTCTTTCGTCTTGCACGATGCAATTACAGAGCGACAAGAGTTATGTGCTCGACTCCTCCCCTCTGGCGACTTGGTTCTTCATTGAAGGCGATGGGACGTGAAAGCGCCAATGCACTGTTTGCCATTTGGGATAAAATACATTTATTTCAACTGTGCTATTGAATTAGACCCCTTATGTCGCAGGATTTTATTCTACAGTACTGTTGTTTTCTCTGTTGATTTGCCCTGTGACGAAGCTCGTAACTCACTGAAACGTAACCTCCTACTGCCACAGTGGTTCCGTTTTTAGACCATCCCCGAAGTAAGTCATGGAGAGACAAAAATATTG
>NW_017838978.1:0-868 GCF_001891065.2 Hippocampus comes
AGGAGAAAGCAGATTGGAAAATGGATGGATGGATGAATGGATGTGTTCAGTCACTTTATTATTCAAGTCAGCTAGCCAACTGATTTTATAGACAGACAAATGTTGTTAAAGATGTCATAGCATCAATGTACGACAATAAGTGGCCATCGGGGGGCCCTTCTCCCAAACATTTCACCAGGCTTGACTCTCCATGAACCCACGCATTTACAAGATGATGATTAAAGAATTGGATCAGCATCCCCATGAGTGCCGCTATGCCGGGAAACTCCCGGCGAGTCACCCTGCTTATGCACTGCACTCTTTGCCAACAAAGATTTGTATTTGTTTGAGGGACATGAGCAGTCCTCAAATACAGTGTGCTGAATGTCGAATAGCACAGAGTTCATCCATGTAATAACGGACCGGTACTTCAAAGACCACTGACTGGGCTTCTCCTTGCGTTACAGTGGGGACAGAACCAACTGGGATTTTCCCCAAAGTAAAGACAGCAGGAGTCTATACGAGTGCTGACACCCCATTCCCCATCTCGTGTGCTTTTCACTCTCTTATCAGGCCGTCCACACCTCCCCTCCACTTTGTCTCCCCAATTCCCCAAACAGTTCTTGGCAATAGGCTAGAAAAGGGAAGAGTGCTGTAAAGGCGTCTGAGGGCACTTTCCTTTTTTCATCTTGACAGAATGTGAGTAACGAGAATTTATATGCTCTCCAGACAATTCAATGGCACTTTTGTATCAAGATATTGTTCACTTCTGCACACATACTGTACGTGCTCGAGATGGCTTACCTTTTTCTTTCTATTTTTGCCTCATCTATGGGGGGTTCCAAAAGTACAGTAAAGTGGTTGAGTAGGGTATAGGCTAGAAATATTT
>NW_017838979.1:0-868 GCF_001891065.2 Hippocampus comes
TCGTTCTCTCTTGCTCCGTGTCCGTCTCACTTCGCACATACCATCCCCAAGGTCCGCTCGAGTCGCATTTTTTCACCTCCTGGACCGAACGTCACTCAGCAAAACCATCTTGTTAACCCTTTGAGGGACAGAGGTTACTATAATGGACAGCTTATCATCTTATCAGGTTACAAGATGCACGTAAGGGTTCAACATGTGCCTTCGTTTACACTATTCCAAAACACGCCACTTATTGACCGCGAATAGTTTTTAGTCAATGCCGAAGTCTAACTTGGGTGCTTGAATGATAATTTGACACCAGTCGTTTGACATTGTACAATAGTTGTTGCTTGATTGATTTCTCACAGCTGGTTGGAAATGATGCAGACACAATGACAGATTTGAGCCAGCAGCTGCATATCTCCTACTGTCAATTGGGGGGAGGTGGGATTTATCGTTTTCCGACTTGGCAGGAGAGGTCAGATTTGAAGGCCCAAGACTCACTGTGGACCATTTGTGTTGAAAGCCATTGTTGATGTCACTCGACTTATCTTCATGGGCTACAAACAGCAATGCCAACGCCACAAACAGCAATGCCAACGCTCATT
This sequence comes from Hippocampus comes, assembly GCF_001891065.2. NCBI lineage: Eukaryota > Metazoa > Chordata > Actinopteri > Syngnathiformes > Syngnathidae > Hippocampus > Hippocampus comes. The sequence goes on from NW_017838979.1 coordinate 588, forward strand.
TTGATAATTTTGGTGCCCCACTTAGGCGAGTTCTCTCCATACGGGACAGGTAGATCTACATTTACGCTTCCGATGCCCCAATTGACCGGAATGCAGTGTGACAACTTGGGCCTGTGGCAGAAAGAGGGGCGAGGGATGACAGTGTGTGATTGTAACTTTCAAACCTTCAAAGAACTAATTTGTTTCTCCTTTTTTCCATTGAGTGAGCAAGTTTAGTTTCGCGTTACAGTCTACAGTATGCATTGTGCTAGTATTTTAGCCTCTCTCTCTTTCTCTCTCTC
>NW_017838980.1:0-868 GCF_001891065.2 Hippocampus comes
ATCTTTCAGTTTCAGAAGGAAAAATGTTTTGCTTCATTCTCTGCTGTGTCAAGCTCTGATTTGTAAACATACGGTATTACATTAATGATTAAGATCCTATAGTACACTGCTTAAAAAATTATTCCCAATTAATCTGCCCAGGGCAGGAACAGATCTATTTTGTGGGCTACCACAAAATCAGGAACAAGCCCAAACCGCTTGTCACCTTTGACAGGTGTTAAAAATAACCTAAAATAACTATAATACACACTTTCTTGATTGTAATGCGGCCAGCGAAAGGTACCTACCAGTGATGTCAAAAACTTTGTAATCATAATCACTGAACCTTAATAAGATGTAGGAAATGGCTGGACTCTCCAGTTGAATATGACATACAATATGTTATGAATTGTTTCAACAATTTTTTTCGACAATAAGCAAAAAGGTAATTGTGAGAAAAACAAAAGCTGCTTTAAAAAAAAAGGTTTTGGTGTTTCAATAGAGGTGCAGAGCCTTTTGACTAATTTCCCATGCATTGTTCGGAGAATTACTTCAAACCAGTTTCTCAACTTTTGCAGACAAAAGATACAAACCTCTTTTACTTCCTTGTAGTGAACAAGCCTGTAGCAATACAACTGTCAACACACCACGAGGACTTCCAGGAAGCACGTGATGTGTTTAGGGAAGAGCAGATGCCAAAATGCCTCCTCGCTAATTAAATTGTGAAGCTTAATTTCATTAAGGTTACAACAGAACAACATAGACGAGCAGCCAAACTATGGACACAGTTTCTCATTCAATAGTACTGGGCTGTGTGCCCAAACCTTTGACTGGTAGTAGATGGAAACACAGAGAAATCATCATTTTTACAGTTTAAAAAAAAAAAAAA
>NW_017838981.1:0-868 GCF_001891065.2 Hippocampus comes
CAGTGTAAAATATTTCATTTTGTTCACAGTTTAGGAACTATATCACACGCTATATCAAAGCCTCTAATGGTAAAATTTGTAATGTAGATTAAGTCCGCTAATTTTTATTTCAAGAGCACATTAAAAACATTCCACAGCTGAAACAAAATGACAATTGAACATAAAACATAAAAACGATTGATATAACTTCATTCAAAAACTATGAAAACAACTAGGACACTACAGTGAGGGCTCAAGTATCATGCCGTGTGGAATGCCAAGAAATTAAAATGGATTTTAGGGTGTGTTTGAAAAATGCACATCAAAGGGGCTTGTGTTAGCGAGGAATTTGGGACTGGCAACAAAAAAATGCCTTCTCACCTCTGAGCTTTGGTACCTCCGTGAGGGGCTGAGCAAAACCATTTCGAGATTTGAAAACAAATAACAGAATCTTGAAATGCACAGGATGCCTGTGGAGGGGGACCAGAATTGGAGTCATGCGCTCCCTCTTACGTGTTCCCGTTGAGAGGCGAGCAGCAGCATTTTGAACCCACTGGACACGTTTGGGGGGGTTGGCGGGTTGGTTGGGGAACTGGCTGACTTCAAAGTAAATTGGATTGTGATAATCTAGCCGAGATATTGGACGCCCTATTAATCTACTGTGATGCATCCAACGAAGATTTCCCATTTAGACTGTGACACATTGTCCATTCCATTCCAGAAATTCCCTCCTCGCACTAACATGGTGCGAGCCGTTTCCATCCTCACCGGCTATTACATCGAGCCCACAGGGCCAAACAGCTGCAATTTCATTTATCTCTCACAAGCTGACCCCAAAGGTAAGATGGACTTTTCCAGCACAAATCAAACAATTTGGATTTTTTTTTTT
>NW_017838982.1:0-868 GCF_001891065.2 Hippocampus comes
AAAAAAAAAAGTCCTATTTCTTTCAAATGTTATCAGGCGCTTCACATTTTGGCCCGAGTACCTTTCATTATAGCGAGAAGGATTGATGATAGCCCCATCTCACACACAAAGACGAGCGGCGTGCCCGAAAGGGTTCATCTCTGAGCCTGTTTAATTCCTCTTTAATTTGAATACTAATACCGAATCCTAATTGCTTTTTCAGCAAAATCGCTGGAGCCGAACATTTTTTCTGGTGGCAAATGCAAATATTATTGGTCAATTTGCCCATGTGACCCCACGTAATCCTTGAAGCTATATCGAGCGGCTTCAACATCTTCAGCCGGAATCAACTTCCGCCTCCCAATTAGAGAAGAGATTGGCAAATAAGAGGAAGAAGGCGAGGCTGCCTACCCACGATCGGAATGCAATGGGAAAAAAGAAAAAGAGAGTGAAGAAGGGCAGTCGCACAACGTTCACATGGCCTCTAACGGAAGCCGGCAAAAGGGAAGTCACTTTCGGAGAATGGGCCACGGACGACGAGAGTTTCGGCCAAAGACAACCTCCTTCAGACAGGAAATTAAAAAAGACGCCCGAGGGATCGTCGATGGCACCGAAGCATTCTATCGAAGCGTCGACTTCCTCGACGACAGTATATTGAAAGTCAAAACAATCGTGAGGTTCTGCCTCGACATCCTGACGCTGTAGAAGGATGCTGAGCGGTCCAACACCTCAACCGCTTCCATCGGATTTGCATGACGGCACACGTTTTGCCATTTTGCGGGGGAAAAGTCGTTCTATTGTCGGCTTTGAATCCGTCGTTTGAATTGTTTTCCGTTTCAATCACTCATTACAAAACAGCAGTTCTTCCGACGGCATCGGAGAAGACGAC
>NW_017838983.1:0-868 GCF_001891065.2 Hippocampus comes
ATCAACAGCTTGTAACTTGAAAGATTAGTAAATTGTACCAGTGGAAATTGCCCGACCAGTTTGAAAATATCACCATTCTAAATTCCACACAAACGTGCACCATGCATGTTTGTGGAGTCTGCTCCTATACAAAACTGTTGTGCAGCATAAGGAAATGGCACTATCAAACGCAAGATGGTGAGACAAAAATCCTCGCGAGTCAGATGGTTGCACACTGGCTCCATTTTGTAGCTGCCAAGCAGTGTGTCTGTCAGCAGAGAGCTCCTGCAGCATCCTGTCTACTCTGCATTCTCCGCAGCCTCCCATCTTCCCGGCCAAGTCAGGCTACATCGATTGTCTGAGCTTTGCGAGGCTAAAACAGAGAAGGGGTGGGAAGCTCGCACTGGCTCAGCACTCTCGATAGTACGGCGATGCTTTATGCTGTGAAAGCCGCAGTGGCGTGACAAAGGTCAAAATGAGATGAGACGACTTTGGAGATTGTTCACATAACTGTTCTAAGTAAAATATAGTTATGGGAGAATATTACATTAGAAGAGCACTTTAGAAAAAAAAATGGATTCATAAACCAGTAAAACAAAGATAAGTTTGGTCCATTAGTATTTTGGACAGCCAGACAAATACAAATGCGCACTGGCTTCCCTAGCTGGAGGCAGACTGCAGCACCCAGACACCACTAGCCAGGAGTCCAAGGAGACAGGAAGCACTTTTGCGCCATCAAATATTAATGGCCCGATAGAGTGTATTGATTATATAATAGGTTTTCCCAGCATCTGAGCACAGGCTGAAATGTACTCCCTGAATAATTGAAAATGTATCCATGAGCGGATTTCCATCAAAATGGTTGCTGAATGTAAATTGCACCTTTATT
>NW_017838984.1:0-869 GCF_001891065.2 Hippocampus comes
CATTTCCTATTCCACATTATTATTAACTGCACTCTGGCTTCAAGCGTGCGGACCAAACTCATTCAAGGTGCAAACATCACAAGAGTATCCTTTCTGCTGTTGTCAAGGCTCCTCTGTAGTTGCGTCTCCAAGTGCGCGCATGTGTGCGAGTGTGCGTCCCTGACGCCGTTCACTCTGAAGTGCTGCAGAAGCGAAGAGACAAATTTATAAGAAAACAGCCCGCGCGTGTGTGTGCGTGTGTGTATTTTGCACACACTCCATTCTTCCGCTCCGGCGAGGAAGACATACCATGTGATTGGAAAAGATAATTCAATAGCAGTGTTGTGGTTCGATGTTTTTTATTTTATTTTTAAAAGCAGCTACTGTTTAGCGACATCCTATAGAAAGAAAGGGTGAAAGTGGGAGATAAATTTGGTCTTTTAGTTCGTAAGCTTTTAAAAGGGGTGTGTGATGTCCTCCGTGTTGCAGCGGGTCCACATCGACTCTCCCCTAATGGTTTTTAATTGTTTCGGAAAGGAGCCACAGCCAAAATAGAGAGCAGTGTGTTGCTATTTTTGCCTGGTTTATTATGTTGTCTGCCTTGTTAAATTCCCAAATGCAAACATCACTATAGCCAATCTTAAGAAATAAATAAACAAACAAATAAATAAATAAATCCCAAGTAGGAAGGTAGAGGGAAAATAATTCCCTCTAATTTAGTCATTTATCTTTTTCTCCCTAGCTGCAGAGTGCCAAAAACGAAATCATCCATGAATCCATTTTCTGTCGCAGTTGCGCTTGTCGGGGTTTTAAATGAGCTACGCTCTGGGCTGGTTGCCAGCCAGTCGCAAGGCTCATATCGACAAACATGCATTCACACACGCTTTTAT
>NW_017838985.1:0-868 GCF_001891065.2 Hippocampus comes
ACAAATATAAATGTCTTAGAATGCGTTAAATGACAACCAACACCATTTGAATGCGTTCGGGTCTCGCCTCCTCCGTAGCGGTAAATCCAATAGTTCCCAACCATCGGAGAATATCGCACCTCCACGCGTCCTCCACATTTGTTTCTTGGCAGCGGACGCGCTAATCTGTAATCACATTGTCCACAAAATGGCACCGGTAGACAGAAAGCGCTCTCATCGTACAACTGATGTGGCTATTTATCTCCGTTGTCTCATCCAAACAAGAAGTCTACACCATTAGGGGAGAATCTTTAAGCAGCGGCCTGGGGAGCGTACCGGCTATTTGTTTGTGCCTCATTGCAGCTTTCATTCTGTGAGCCATTGTGTTTGTGTATTATGTTTGTATCGATCACGGTGAGCCAAAACGCGGAAACATTCTCGGTTGCAAATTGCAATCCAAAAGTAGCACCTACCACCTACCGTTTTTTAATAGTGGTGCAAAAAAATGCATTAAAGACGGCCTACCAAGATGCGCATTTGAGTCAATCTAATTGAAGTTTATTCCAAATTGGAATTACATACAAAAAAGGTTTCAAAAGAAACCTTTCAGAATAAGGCAAATGTATTGTGTCCAAAGGAGTCAGTAAAGGTTCAAACACAATTTAAGGACATTTAAATATGAAATATAAAATTTTGGGGGTCTTCTCTGGGAGAGGTTAGAACGGATAAATGGCCTTTCCATTCATTTCAATGTGAAAGGTTCGTTTGAGATTTCAGTATGGGACTCTGACTGTACTGCTCTAGTTATTTCTTTTATTTTATTTGCTCCAGTTAATTTCATGACTTCAATAATTTTGTTGTATTCATTTTATTGACTGAATTATTTTTT
>NW_017838986.1:0-869 GCF_001891065.2 Hippocampus comes
TGCCGGGCCATGGATGGTGTGACGTGCATGCTGCCCAGTAGTGCTCTGTGGCCCGACATCACACCCAGTGGGTGCACTTTTTGGGAAACCCGCTCGTGCTTGCGCTGTTTGGCTCTTCTGTTCTGAAACCACACCTGTTGACGCGTTGACAAGACATTGATGGATTAGCAGACAAGAGGCAATAACAACTAAATGGAAACATGTTATCATACATCCATCTTCTTTAAATGAACCGTGAAGAACAAAAATAAAAGAAATTTAAGTTGGAACAACTTTAAAATATAAATGACTGACATTTATGGCAGCAATGTTAGTTATTTAGTTAGTTAGTTCTTTAACATCCTGTCTTTTTGTTTCATGAAAATGAACTGAAATGCGAGAGTTTGTTGCCTTGAAATTTTGGTTTCACCCAACATTTTTTTAACAGTGTATGTTTTCAATTCTGCTTCAGAAAAACAAAACAAAGCGTAAAGACAAACCATTTGGAAAGATTACACCCACTTAAAATCTAAATTGCTAATGCGATTAAAAAAAGAGAGGACCAATGACTTTCACTTTCCGGTGAGATCCAGCACCAGTATACTTGCCTGCCAGATGACAGCAGGCATCCCTCAAAGCATTGGTAGCGGCAAATCTGAGGCACTGTCGTTGATTATCATGATAATGAAAGCAAGACTCACCGTTTTCCTAGCAGTTTATGGGGTAGGATAATGGCTGGCTCACTTGCATGAGCTAGGTCAGCCCAAAATAAAAACAAACTGGTTTCCGAAATAGTGTGTCGAGTATGCTTTAGTCATTGATCCTGATTCAACCATGCTACGGACATGTCAGACACTGTGAATAAAAATGAACAATGTCTTTTTGAAGTC
>NW_017838987.1:0-867 GCF_001891065.2 Hippocampus comes
AGTCTCCTGTGACCTTAGATCTCACTGGTTAACAGATGATCACTGGCCGAGTGAAAGAGGTCCACTTAATCTGGGCAGTCACACTCCCTTGATTTCTGTGGCTAATGGAAACGAATGGAGGTGAGACTCTAAAATACCGATGAGGAAAATTGTGTGTGTGTCGGGGGGTTGGAGTAAAAATCACGGCTGCTTTTCTCGAGTGACAGAAAATCTTTAAAGGAGAACGCAACCCGTTTTTCCAAGAATACGTTGCATGTGCTTGCACTTGTCAAAACATGGTACTTTGAGTAATACTGCATTCGTAATAAGAAACAGAATAAATCATCAATCTCGGGGGGGCTGCCATGTTGAGCGATATTGCCCGACGGATGTGATGCCACAACTACAGTAGCGTTTTTGCTTGCTAAATCCAGCATATTTGAGTTAGTCCGGTTTGTTAAAAAAGAATCGGAACTGTAAAATTATCATTCTGTCAGCATCAAAGGTAAATGCGTCGATTGAATTTCGCCTATTAAACTGCATTTATAAGTAGAACGCTGTCTGTCACAAGTCTACTGGGCACTCGCTAAATGAGCTAGCCACTAGCCGCTAACACCGGCGATTTGAGTCATGTTGAACAATTCTCAACAATGACTGTAATTAAGTAGCATTTTTTGGGGTGGAATTAAATTAGCGATTGAACGTGATTTTGGGATGGCGTAGGGGTCGTGTAACAACAGTATATGATGGCAACATAAAATGAGGTCAGGCCAGCCTTCAGTCGAAAAGTCAAAGTATAGCCAACCACCACGATTGTTCATACCAACTCACTGAGAGACAACTTCAAAATAAAATCCTATTTGTGTGTGTGTGTGTGTGTGTGTGTGT
>NW_017838988.1:0-869 GCF_001891065.2 Hippocampus comes
ATGTCGCATAACTGAAAAACACATACATTTTTAACATATTTATTTCAAAAAAGGCAACCACATTTAGAACAAGGGTAAAATATTGTCCTCATCGACAATATGACGTAAAAACACGCTTGTACGACACCGTAATGTGAAATATCATACTTTACTCATTTTTACATACAATACATTTTTTTCTCTCAGAAATAGTTCCATAAATAAACACAGGTGTTTGCTTCTTTAAGAACCGCGTGCCTCCGCAAGAAAGTGCAAATTTAAGTGTATTTATTTAGAGAGGCGCAGGGAGATGGGTCGTAAATGAAGCTCAGGAAATACGTGTTTCGTTGTCATAATAATCACCAGGCAGCCGTTTATGCAATTAAATGGTTTCCTTAAAGTGCAGTTAAAATCGCTGTCAGGGAATTGTGACTATTGGGAACAGTAGGCCGACATGTTTATTTTACCGGTCACTGGTCAACAAAATAAACATAATGTGGCATTTTCGTGTTATATATGTTGGAATGCGTGTTCAGTTGTTCATTTTGTATAAAAGTATGTTTCGTGAAGGAAAAAAAGATGTGCCTAAAAAAAAGACCTGTTTTTATCAATGCGGGAAAAAAAGTTCGAAATAAAGAACACAAACTGAAGTGGTGACACATTTAAATCTTTTTGTGAAATTGAGAAAGCCGGCTGAATGCGTCAAACACTGAAGGAAAAAAACCCCTTGGCATTTTGCATTGCAACAATTCGATCGAGTTTCATCCAGCGACTATAACAGCACTTGATTATTGTACAGTCTTTATATTATTACGGAAAAGAGCAATAAAAAGGTCAATATATTGTAATAAACTGGCTGGGCGGTCCAAAGTGTGGAGGGTATAAATAAA
>NW_017838989.1:0-869 GCF_001891065.2 Hippocampus comes
TGTTCCTCCACGGATTGTGTTCAAAAGCTGTTGCCTAAGTGTTATAGCACTCGTATGTCAATGCACCACTCTATTTGGAACAAAAACAAATGTCCTGAAAACTTGAATCGTTATCCTTGCTGTTTGAAGAAAACGGATCAAGTCAATATAATGACACTGTGTGTGCTTGTCCAGGGGCCGAGACCTGAAGAAGCAGCACGAGCAGCGAGTGTACGAGCGTGAGATGCAGAGGATCACCCTCCCCCTGTCAGCCTTCTCCAACCCCACGTGCGAGCTGGTCGACGAGAACACCATTGTGGTGATGGCCGAGCACGAGACCACCCCGGTCCAGGGGGAGGTGGAGGGCGAGGATCTCCTCATGGGCCAGCAAGCGGGCACTCCCGGCGCGTGAATCAGGATTTATGAATAATCTCGTGGACCAAAATGACCCTCATGACCGTTTGGTGTCCAGAAGCAGTTTGATCTGATGACTGATGCCACGTCCTGTTTCCTTTTATTTTTGCCTACGTGAGACAAATAAGGACATAAGGAGAGGGAGCCGTTTGATGTGTATTTTGATATATTTGAAAGCCAAAAAATAAGCTGGTTGCCTGCCCTCTTAATTAGGAGTACCAGAGACTTTGTCAGTGTTATAACTGTGTGAGATGAGGCCATTGACAGGAAGCATGGGCATCATTTGTAACCTTTTGATTTGTACATACTATGCGGAGAAAGTGGACTCTCTGCTGATGAATATGTGATGAATTGCAATGTGCTTTGACCCGCTGGCTGTGCCGAGGGAGAACCATACATATAATGTATATAGATTTGTATAAACGTTGGGCATGCGTGTAAAAATAAGCATCTCCCTCAAAAGTTAGGATGAGTGG
>NW_017838990.1:0-869 GCF_001891065.2 Hippocampus comes
CCCCTTACCACTCGGCCTTCGCTGGTGTGTTCATTGCAGCGCGTGTAGTTGGTCCATGTGCGATTGCTCTCCGGGTGCAGGAACCACTGGCCGCTGTCGGTGCAAATCTTTGTCACCATCTCTGCAGACAAGAAGAGGAAAATACATCATTCATCCATCCATCTATGCAGCCCTCCTCAGTGTCCATGGACTCCATGTAACAAGAAGAAAAAGAAAAACGACGACGACTAACCGGAAGGATCAAAATCCTGGAAGTAGTCCGGGCAGTGTTGCTCTGAAATGACGCCAGCCTTGGTGTCATCCCAACACAACCAGCCATCCCAAGTGCGGTTACAGGTGGGCTCTGAAAATCACAAGGGAAGACGGGAAAAAAGCCGCGGTTGGGCTTTCGGACGTCCCTTGGTTGGAAAAACGTCGAGCTTGGCGGCCTGTGAAGCCAGCCGGCCGGGCGGCTACCTTGTTGGTCGGAAGGGTTGTCCTTCATGATCTTTTGGTAGCACTCAAACTGGGCCGTGACGATCTTGTTCCTGGTGTGTCCCATGTCGTGATACACGTTGGTCGGCTGCTGCTGCTGCTGCTGACTTTCGTTGACCTCCAGACTTGCCGTCACGCGTACCTGCAAGGAGATGAAAGCGCAGCGCGCGTTCCAGTGCTGTGGATGAACTACATGCACGACAATGAACGGGACGAATAATCCGATGTGCGTCCGCGTGAGCGCTGGGCTGTCGTCGAGTCCGCTTTGATCCGGTCCAAGTCAAGTCTGAGTCCAGTCGGTCCGAGCTGTGAGTAAATTTGCTTCACCAGATGTGGCGGAAGTTAGCGCGGCGCTAACCCATCGGAGTCCCCCTTGGAACGTCGCTTTGCCAGTT
>NW_017838991.1:0-869 GCF_001891065.2 Hippocampus comes
CAACCTTTATTGAGCCGAGGCATGTATTTTACATCCGAAAAAATCTCACAGCATACCAACAAACAGACACAAAAGTGGAAACATTGAACTAATGATCTACTCATCTCAATTTGCTTACGCATGTGGTTGCATTGTGTGAAATCTGGGCTTGTTTCGTTGAACATCATGCCATTATTCTGTTGGATCAGAAGCAGGTTAACTCATTCACTCCCAACGACGTTTTTAAGCGTCTTTTCACACATAGTCCAGAATTAGCTGGTACTGAATGATTTAATTGTACCTTCTGCCACCTAGTAGGAGATTCCTTTTTTATTTATTTATCTATTTATTTTTTGGGGCAGCTTGCAGCACATAACCAATATTTCAACCAATTAAATCAAATTGGATAATTTCCTGCAGGTCTGATAATCTCTCACGCCACACTAATACAGTGAAATGCATCAGTGTTGGGTGAGAGATCACAAAGGTGAGCTCACCCATCACGCAATTTGGTCAATAAATATTGAATTTCCGACAAATAATGTATCTTTGTTCATCTCTCTCTGCCAGGGTGACAAGCAGAACAAACAAATGCTGTTTCAAAATAGATGATGATTCAGCTTTGTGTCCACTATATTTTTACGGTGTGCCGTGAGATGTAAAATATGTTTCATGGGCTCAACAGAGGTTGGGAGACACTGAATGAGGCTACATTGCGAGAGAGCGATTTGGGAATCGCTAATCGAGTCAGCATCAAAATTCTGAACGTTTTTCTCGTCTTGACTGAGAAATGGATCAAAAAGCTGACTTTTCAAAGTAGACGAACTTGCCGAGTATATCAAGACAGTTGTCGACTGTCAAAACAAATCAAGAAGATGACGCCCCCCCCC
>NW_017838992.1:0-869 GCF_001891065.2 Hippocampus comes
CTACTGTTTTCTGCTAGCTGCAAATAAATGTCTTTATTTCAAGCCAGAACACAGTGTTGCACAACTTTCAAATCACCACAACTGCAAAGTCTTCCATTTCAGATGTCTCCATAGCCTTTATTTCTGGCTTTTTATTTACTAGCTTGGATGATTAAAATGCAAAGGCCTCCTTTAAAGCTTAGCAAGACAGAAAGGTCAGAGGTATAATGTGCCTTCATTTGGATGACATGCTGTTCTCTCTGTGCTTTGAAATGGCAATGGTTTTAGAATGCATTGTAGGTGCCTGCCTTTTCATATCGGGCACAAAACAATGCACCGGGAGCAGGTGTCTGGATAACTCTATTAAACTTCATGCAGTGTTTTTATTTCCCTTAACACATCTTCATGGAAACTAACAAACACCAAAGTTGAACTTGAACTCCACTTGAACTTTTATTAGAATTCTGATGGTGAGGAAGACCCAGGTGCAGATACGAGTGATTACTATGTTGCAATGCAAAGCTATTTGATTGTAGCTGGAGGCAAACTTTGGGGGCGAAGAGGTTTGAAGGACTCTGAGTACAGTGTCGAGGTAGAAAGGGACAGTTTCAGAAAACAACAGGAGGCAGGCTTGGAAAGAAAAATAAACATGTAAGAACAATATACCATGGATTTGCAACGTGGGCTGGACACAACAAAAACTTGACAACGACCATTATTGTTCTGGTGACATGGTGAAGTCCAAAACTGGTTGAAGAGCAGGCATCTGCTAAGATGGAAAATGGGCAGCCGCTGGTAAACTCCAACCTGCCCACATCCAACAAGGTAATCAAACAGACACGCACACACAATTTAGCAACAGATTGCCCTGCATTTAAAAAAAAAAAAAA
>NW_017838993.1:0-869 GCF_001891065.2 Hippocampus comes
ACTGAAAAAAACCAGACGGGACATTTCTTGACTTCTTCTTCACGTTGGAGCGTGACATAGAAACGCAGCGTTTTCATTTTTGCTCCCCTGTATCATGTGCAATTTGCACGACGGCTGCATATTTGGCCACTTTGGTGAATAATTACAGTTTGGGAATTGCGCTTCATTGTCATTTGCTAACGATGTACTGAAATAGCGACGTGATGGAAAGCTGTTGTAACAGCGTAGCATACAAGAAGCGCTAACTTGTGCCAAATCACCAAGCGTGTCAGGGGGAGGATATTTCAAATGCTGAAAAGTCAGCATTGCAAGCAGCTTTCATCATCAGTCGGCATCAGTCATCGCTCCTTCTGCCGGCGAACCCGCTGCTGCGAAGCACAACGCGCTAACAATGTATTCATTTATTTATGATAACCTAGCCGCTCTCCAAATGGCTCATTTTGTGCCCTTCCGAGCACAAGTAAATGAGACTGATTATTTGCTGCACTGCGCACAGACGTGAGCGGTAATGTGAGCGTTGTGCGAGGGAGTAACGTTTTGAAATCTGTAATTGAGTGAGATAAATGCGCGACGTATGGTATTGTTGCTTTCGTGCGGTCGAGAATGATCAAGTATCTCGGCCGGAGTCGTATCTCATATGGGCTCGTGCTTTTCATGAATTGTGCGTTTTTTGTGGGGTTACCCTAATAATCAATACTTGGCTCCACAACAACCGTTTTCCACTTGTATACTGATCAATGAAACACAGTGTAGTCGTCAGTACTCCCGGTTACTATTTGAGCTTTGGAGAGAGGAAAAAAAACCCCCCAAAAAACAAACAATCTTCTTAAAGCTCATATGTTTTACTGACCTTGCAATCTCTGTAAACA
>NW_017838994.1:0-869 GCF_001891065.2 Hippocampus comes
TCCGTGTTTTATGTTATGTGTTATGTTTATTATTTGACTTGATGTTGACTGTTTTGTTAAGCGCTTGGTTACAGCTGCAGCCACGTCAATGAGTGGGGACGAGCCAGGAGGGGTAGAGTGGCATGGACGGGCAATCTGAGCGTTGAGCGTATGGGCGTGTGTTGTGGCCAGGGGCACCTCTGGTGTGTATGAATTTTGTTGTCATTTTGTTGAGTAAAAAAAAGCCAATGGATTGCATCACCGACTGTGTGCATCCTTGACGACACCGAAGGGCATTACAAGACTGTTTTGTCTAATCTGTCGATATGCGGTTTAATGTGAGCTTGTAACACACAGTCAACATTGTGATACTCGGATAAACTAGCAGCACTAACTTTCCAATGTAACATATAAACCACTTACCACCATCTCTTCGTTCTTCTCTTCATCCTCTTGGGGTTTTTCTTCTTTTTGCGTGCCACGAAGGGATATGTTTTCATTTTGATGTGCGAACATATTTTTAACAAGCCTGCAAATTTGGGGCACTCCGATGCCCAATGTGTCATTGCAATGACTTTTTAGAGTTGCGTCATTCATAGAGACCAATTTAAGCCATCTGTCGGAGGTGCGGCCCACCAGCCAGTGCCGCGATACACACAACCAGCCAGGGAAAGGAGGTTTAAAGGAAGCGGCCGTCCATCTTGAGGAGGCTGCAAATTAATGAATGGAGTGAAAGACTGCGGTCGATTGCTGCGACATATGAACAACTGTGCAGTAATTTTTTTATCCCCACTACGGCCATACCGGCCAGTCCCATGGTCAGAATCCATGCCTGATACTGGGGCACGTGCCCCGCTAAAAGGGGTTTGGCGATGCCTGTGGTGCCCGGC
>NW_017838995.1:0-869 GCF_001891065.2 Hippocampus comes
AGCATAGAAAACACAGCATAAGGTGGCTGTGCTAATATAATATGCATGAGCAGTTTTAATGCTGGTGGGCACCATAGGTGTTGGCTTTGTCCTTAGCTACAAAAATATAGATGCGACAAAATTATACAGAATCGAAAAATTGAAACATGAAGGACATATTTTGTTGAAATGACTTGATGCTAATTAGTTCTTTCTTCTACTTGAGTCTCGGCTGCTTGAAAGGCAGTTTGTTTCTCTCCTTAAATGGATTTTAGTTTCAATTCCGCAGATACAAATTCTTTCAAAAAGAAAAAAGGTTTGTCTCTGAATGTAAACGGCGAAAGAGATCAACAGTAATTAAAGTAGGAGTTAAAATATCTCATTTAAAATTGGAGTGAGTTCAGTAGATGGTAAATACTGAAAAACAATATCGGAAGGCAATCGTATTATTTTCCGGACAATGTCGGGTAAATGGGTGACCCAGTCTGATGGCTGCTGGGTACAGTAAGGGTATTGTATTGTATTGCATATGTAAGCGTCTCAGGTTTTTGTGGGTTTTTTAGTCTGTCTCTCTCAAAAGGGGAGGGGAGACCTTATTTTCCTGACAGCTTGGAAAGGAGTTCTGAAGCGAGCCAGGAGACTGATAAATTCTCCCTGGTGGAAGTAGCAGAACGAGGTTTGACATGTGGCTGGGGTCAGGGGCGTCAATCTTCTGTGAAAAATGTGAAGACTTTCTTAGGTGTGACTAGCATGGTGGGGCCACTACGAAGAAGCATAAAGTACCACCCAAAACACCTCTCAGTGACTTGAATGTCCTGAGTGTAATACAATTATGGTTGATGAAAAAAGACTGTTATAGTTGATGAAAGTCGCTGATGGTGTAGTGGTAC
>NW_017838996.1:0-870 GCF_001891065.2 Hippocampus comes
AAAAAAAAAAAAAGATTTGTTGAATTTAGTCAATTTGAGTTCATCAAGTAGTTTCCCAAAATAAAATCATCTGGGTCCAGTTCCATTTTTAAGTTGCTGGTGCATCTACTTATGCAACCACTTGATGAAATACAATGAAGTCAGTTCAACAAATCCACTTTTTAAGTATACTCCCGTACCAAAATGATTTTGTTCCCCTTTTTGTGAATGAGGTTCAGAGGAGAATTGAGATAAAAGAATTGTGCGGTGGCCACACACTGCCATAATAAGAAGAGTACGTTGATGTGCAATCAAAGAAAATGCATGTTGTCCCAGTTACTTTTAGAACGCCTTATATTTGGTGGACCCCACTCGTGCTCCCATCCAAAAAAAGACATCAATAAATAAATATATTCCCAAATAATTTCTTTGGCAAGCTTATTGACGATATCGTGGTGAACAGTACTTAGTCGTGGAAGACGAAAGGAAGTAACCCACGTCTCACAATCGTCAAAGAACCCTACATGCCCGGTATTTACAGTACACCTAATTTACACAATAAACAAAAACAAAGACGCCAGATAAAGGTTCACTCTAACTTTGAGTTTAAATCTCTGAGAATCAACAGCAATTTCAATGATATGTAATTAAGGCCTAAACAAATTTGCCCCGACGGATACGATTAATGTGGAACTTATTACAGGCTATGGCACCCAAGGGGGTAATACATTCATACTAATCTCATGCTTGTCAGCCTAAGGGGCTTCACAGCTATTGAAATGCCTTCACATTAAGGGCAAGAGTAGACAGGAGGTAGAGAGTCCTGGGAGTTAAAATTAGAGCTGTGATAAATGACCTGTATACTGGCTTATACTGTCAAAAAGAAAAAAA
>NW_017838997.1:0-870 GCF_001891065.2 Hippocampus comes
AAAAAAAAAAAAAAAAAGTATTTTTGGGGTGCGTCATTCATTTATTCAAGTGTCCACCATGTACTGTGGCTATCAGGGAAGAGCTAGGACTGTCTCAACATTCTTTATGCTCCTGTTTGAGCATGCCAGAGGAGGGTGATTACATAATACTGGACTTTTTTGAGTAACTTGATCAGCCAAACAACTCTTCTTCCCCCCAGAAGCCAGCATTCACTGTGGTCAACATTTTTTGGGGCTGGTGTCAGACTAAGCATTTATAGCGTAGGCTGTTTTGACCTTTCGACACATTTTGATTTCCTGATTCAGTTTCAACATTTTGGCCACATGGAAAAGGTCTCTCCCCCTTGGTGAACCAGGTTGACGGTGACGTACAATGCATTCAATTTATTGTGCAGCATAAGAGCAACCTTTGACCTGTGACTCATTTCTTAGAGTTTCAGCGATTGACAAGGAATGAAGATAAATTATAGCCTTTGTAAACAATTCTGATTTATGATTCCTTTGTATTCAATTGTGAGTCGTGACTCAACACACTTTCAAAAATTCAATTCGTTGTGGAGCGCCCTGTGTGGTTTCTGCACTCTGCATGATAGGCGGGTTGCCAGGTTTGCGTGCTCTACGAATTAAAGAAAAAAAAACCCTTTTCTTTCAAAAGCAAAAAATGGCACACTGGAATGTAAACAATGTACAAATGTAAATAAGCAAGACTGGTTAAGTCTAACGATCAACTTACTCAAGTCGAAACTGAAAACTAAATTGAAAACAAATCAAAGTCGAGACTTTCCTTGACCCATTTCCTAAAATTATCGACTGAAGTTTAACTCTCATCCCCCATCTCTAGTTATACTTTGCATGAAACATGAATCTGTA
>NW_017838998.1:0-870 GCF_001891065.2 Hippocampus comes
ACATTTTGGTAGATTAGAAATATATTTCCAGCATTTTGTTCTGCTTAAGGTTAAGGATATGACATTTCTCACCAAAGGATGTCTGGATCTGATGCTCATAGTCAAAGATAAACATAACTGCAGGCCTGTACACGTGTCATTGAAGTTGTACTATTTGATGAGTGCCATTCTAATTTATTTTTGTAAACAAGTTTGTGAGTGAACTTTGTTAGAGTGCTTGATAAAGTCTGGTTATGAATGTGTATCTTGATCCTGCTGTTCGTCTCAGCTATGAAGCTAGAAATATGTTATTGAAGTCAAAATCGGGCTTGTTGTCTTTAGAAAACCTTATACATATTTGGAGGATCAAGGTTGTCTCCGCTGCTTGCTGCACTTGACAGTGAGTATCTCGGTGAAGAAAAGCACAATGGTGACTGCCGATATATCTGATGCGTGTGGGATGAAATTTACAAAATGCATTGATGAATAAATGTAATCTCTTTGTGCGAAACCCCAGTCGCCTAAACCGATCACCCTTTTGGTCCACTTTTTTTTGTTTGTTTGTCCCATTCTTACAGATTTATTCAGTTTCATGACGTATTATTTTGAAGCAGGTGGAAGCCAAATTGATACTGTGCAATGACAAAAATAGCACTCGTGAGGTGTGCTGAATTTATACGAACCACCCACTAAAGAATGTTTCCTTGCCTATAAAATATTCCATGCATAACTCTGCATAATTTAGATTAGCTGATTGGTCTTTCCATTCCTGGTACCGGTAAATGGTGTCTTTTAAATCTCAGTGGCTAATGCTTAATCCAAGATAACCCCTAGTACAGGAGTGTCAAACCCATTGTTGTCGCAGGCCACTTTGGAGTTACTTCTTCCCTC
>NW_017838999.1:0-870 GCF_001891065.2 Hippocampus comes
TTTTTTTTTTCTCCATTAAGTCTAGAAAGCAGAAAACACAAAAGAAAAGATGTTTAAGCACACCGTTTCCACCCAAACTAATTCTTCTGAAAACAAAGGAATGAATACGGAATGGAAATCTAGGACAGAGCGACATCGAAGCCCGAGGCTCTGAGCGAATGCATTTCACACAGAAATGCACAGGCTTGACTGTAACCAAATAAAGTGGCTCCAGCTTGCTAAATTTTGCTGCCAAATGAGCATCTCCTCATGTGAAAGCAGCCAAGGGACACTCGGTTAAAAATGTTACTGATGCATGCAGATGTACTCATAGGTCAAATTTCCCAGTCTGGGGAAGCTCGCTCCATTCACTTTCTGCCAGCTTTCCTGTAAGTCCTGTACTGTATTTCTGCTCTAATAAATAGCCTGCATGAATTCATCTCCATTCTATTTCCATTGTCCGTGTGAAGATACAAACGCCAGACCTTGTATATATGCCCTGGGGGGCGGGGGGATACCAGCAGGTGTTGCGGTAGTCAGTCTCATTATTTAAATCCTACTTTCAAAAACTGAACTCGACTTGAAACCATACTTTGAGAATTGAAACATCGACTTGACACCATCAAACAAATTGGAAATCCTTGGAACGCAAATTGAGCTTGAAAGCCTTAACCAGGCCCGAAACCCAAAATCCTGATTTGAAACTGTGAACCAAGGTTGGGAATTGTCATTTATCACCACCACCCAGACTTGAAGACCTAATTTGAAAACCTCATCACAGGGCCAAAATGTACCATTTGAAGCATTTATGACCTTGGCGTTGTCTTGAAACACGAATTCTTGTTTTAAACCATAAACCAGGTTTGAAACTCAAAAGGCTAAATTGAAACC
>NW_017839000.1:0-870 GCF_001891065.2 Hippocampus comes
AGAAAAACTCTACAGGTGTGGACAACTAGACCACGTACACGCATCCTGTTGATGAAGTCATGCAGCCATCAGACCAGTAATGAGTCTGATCATTTTCATATGAGCAGTGAACTGTGAGTTAACTGAATTTTGTACTCAGAATGAATTTACGGTAAATCTATTAAACATTGGTGACTGCATATTTGGTGCAGTTCAACAAGCACCTTCGAAATGTGATTTGTGATCAACTTACATCATCAACACAACGTTGTGGGGCGAATAGCGACGGTAAAAATGAACGTTATCTCTGATCAACTATTTGTTTTTGATGGCCCCATTTAAACTCACCACAAGAGGCATCAAACACTTTGACCCCACTGAAATAAATTTAGGTAGGTCCAGCCATCCTTCAGAAAAATAAACCGAAGAGGGGGATTGGACAAACACTTTAGACATGACTATTTTGCTAACCTATTAACAAGACCTCATCAAATAAATGGACACTAATAAAGTGCATCGATCTTGATTAGAAATTGTTGACAGAATGTAATACAAGTCGAAATTTGTTACGTACCTCAAGGGAGATAACAAATCTGTACATTATAACGGTACAGTAGTTCGTTGTAACCATTTCCAACAAAATCACCGCCAACTACGATGTATAATGCAGCATTCTTCAAGATTAACAAGACATCTATGCACATGGTAGAACAAAGTGGAGTCAACCCCTCCTATGTCAGTTATTACAAAAAGAGAATGCATTTAGGATGTGAAAAAAAAAATGATAGAAACTTTCTTCAATACTATAAATTAAAAACGAGGGCTACATGTCACTGACTTTGGGCCAAAACCTTGTCACTCTAAAATTGTACGTTTTCAGGAGCCCCCCCC
>NW_017839001.1:0-864 GCF_001891065.2 Hippocampus comes
ACACACACACACACACACACACACATAGGCTGACCATGTGGGAGATGTCTGCCTGTTTGGCCAGCAGATTTTCTTTCTTCCTGGGGCCGTGGGTGGTTTCTGTTTTTCTTGGTAATTCAGTGTAGGTGGCTCTTTTCTCTATTGAGGCTGACCATTACTTTACAGGGCAACTGAAATCAAGTATGACAGTGGAGGGAAGAAACATTTTAATTGTCAGTGCAAAACATTCATATTCAGAGAGACACTCACACTCGAGGCATGACGAGCTGACACAAATGTTAAGAACGAAGAGGCAATAAAATCAGCCGTTAAAACAAGAAGTTACCAATTTGAAATAAAGACACTGATATACAGAAGATGTTGGCCAATTAATCATTGGGGTCGAAAAATGAAAAAGTGTTTGCTGGTGTTAACGATCATAAAGACAGCTACGTAGGCTGAACATATATTTTTATTATTAAAATGTGTTTTCTAAATTGTATTACTGTATTTATTTTTTACTGCTAAAAACAGGGTAAACATCACATTGATTTCAACGAAAGAAAGGACATGGCCTCACTGTTTTGTCGGGTAGAGAAGGTACCAAACTCTTCTAATTTATCTCCAAAACGTAATGGCTATTTTATTTCGGGAATGACTCTCTCATGTCTGGTGGATCACAGGGGAGCAGCCCAAGATCAGCGGGTCAGAATTAATTGGTATCCACTCATTAAAGTAAAGATCCCCTGTCTCAGTCATGAGATGGAGCCAGGCTCCATCATTGACATTTGACTTGTGTACCATCATCAGAAGCTTTCATGCTAATGTCCTCGAACAGCAGTCTTTAAATGCCCTTAATATTGGCCTCATTAGAGGATGGAAGAA
>NW_017839002.1:0-870 GCF_001891065.2 Hippocampus comes
CCCTGCATGACCAAACTCTAGTCCCAGCCAGCCTGCAACGGCACATGAGAAATTATTATTCGTTATTCATTCTCACTGAGTGAGGCAATAAAATAATACAAAAGCTTTTGTTTTCTTTAACGCTCCAATATTTGAATTTAAGACAGAAGACACAGCATGTCCTCATAAACTGTAATTTGTCCTTAGAAAGATAACAAGTAGGTGACCTACTTCTCAAATTATTTTGACTGCAGTTTGAATTTTCCAAAGAAAATCCTCCAATTTAAACGCGTCTACTTTAATTTGCTCTGATCTCATTACACATTCTCTTTATGTGCGTTGAGAGGTGACGTGAGAGGGCGAAAAATGTGACTTGTATCGTTTCTGTGCCTTTCAGGCGGAACCTTGGCTCACGCCTTCCTCCCCCGCCGAGGGGAGGCCCATTTTGACAAGGCGGAAAGGTGGACCCTAAACGGACATAAGGGCCATAATCTCTTTATGGTGATGGCCCACGAGATCGGACACACTCTGGGTTTGGAGCACTCGCCCGTGCGTCACGCGCTCATGTCGCCGTACTACAGGAAGCTGGGCCGCAGTCTGGTCATGAGCTGGGATGACATCTTGGCCGTGCAGCAGCTGTACGGTGAGATGATGTTTCACGCTTTGGGTCCCGCCGTGGCTCGGTCAGTGTATGCTTAGGTTACAACAACAAACGAATCGCACGTCTTCCCCCTTTGGTCCTCTGAAAAATTTCGCATGCAGACAACGGTGTTGTCGCCATCACAGAAAAATATGTCGTTCGTCGAGCACCGATTTTTGCCTAAAATGTAAAAAATTGCTTTCAAAAATAAAACGTGTCGATCTCCTGATGTCTACTTCCAAAAAATGCTC
>NW_017839003.1:0-870 GCF_001891065.2 Hippocampus comes
TCTGGCACACCGATAACACCACCATTTGATTCGTTTAATGTATCATATAGATGAAACTCATGTGAGCAGTAGGGAACAAAATGTCAAGCTTTATGCAAGAGTGGTGTTGCGCAGCATCGGGCTTAAAGGGCTCGGTTCTACTGAAGAGTCTGAGGCCGGTTGCAGTGACATGCCTTATTTTGTTCATAACGTTTTGCTTTTCCTCAAAAGTTTTAGGTGAACACTCGCACCGAGTACTGTTCGTTGACATCGCATTCGATACGATCCGGTAGAATGTGTGTCACTGGAAGACATTTCTTGGATGTGTCTACTAGTGTGAATATTATTGTGTGCAGGATACGTCCGTGTCCGTGCGCCTTGGTGTGTCTAGACGTGTTTGTGTGTCTAACTAGCCCGATGCGGTTTGTGCATTTCAGCTCAAGGGAGGTAAGTTATTGGACTGACCTATGTGGTGTGACAACAGTTGAGTCCGAGGCAATCTTGAGGACCAAACCTCAGCAGCCACTAGCTACCAAAACATATTAAAGATTAAAGCAGTCGCTCAGAACAAAGCCACCAGTGTGTGCGCTTTTGGTCCAAGTGGACGTTGTGTGTTTTCGCTGCACTTTTGGGCCCTTGTATGTGTTTGTGGATGTGCCTGCAAGCATGTCTGAATTTGAGTCACTGTGGCGTATGTTCTGCTAGACTTGCAGAATCCACGTTGGCCATTGTAGATATCCAGTAATGAAGTAATAATAAACCAGGGGTTATGATTTATTCAATGATTATGGTTTTTATAGCCATCACTACACTGTCTGTCTTATGTGATGTGCTGTGTTATAATATTTTATTATTTTATGTTAACTGTTCTGCAAAGCGCTTTGTTACAGC
>NW_017839004.1:0-871 GCF_001891065.2 Hippocampus comes
AAAAATACATTAAGTAAGGAAGATTAAACAAGTGGTTCAGTAAAAGTCAGATTATAGCTGGCAAAAGTAGGCATGCATACAAGTAAAGAGATGAGAACGTCAATACCGATATGTCAAAGTAAGTATAAGTAAGGAACAAATTGGTCAAGCGCAGTAAAAGTGGACGCAAGTGCATCAGGGAAAAAATACGTAAGTGAGTGAGCAAATATGAATAAGTATAAGGTAACTTCCCCTCCTATCCCGAATTTGCCCTGCAGCCACCCAAGAAACCCAAGAGGAGGCAGGCAGCCGGAGACAGCGGCTCCTCCAACGTCTTCTCCATGTTTGAGCAGAGTCAGATTCAGGAGTACAAGGAGGTGAGATTTCGCCGTTCACTCCACCCACCCGCTTACACTTCCATTTGGTCCGTAAAGCTGATTTGGAGTTGACTTAAACCCGGATCCACTGCAGTTGCCGTTTGACCCCCCCGACCCTTAAACAAGCATGTCGTTTGCGCTGAGATGAAATGTCCCGCACCTTGTTCCTGTTTTGGTGACCTATGACCTCCACTGTCCGGCTGTCACTCAGCCCCACACAAGCCATAATTGCACCTCCACACCCGCTATAAATCCTCTTCAGATAAGGACAGTGACGATCACGTGTCGGACTATCTTCGATCATGACGGCATCTTCCGGGAACAATTAGCAGGGGGGGGGCTGAGATCCGAATCAAAGATCTTGAGTTTCAGCTGAGACGATGGATCGCGCAGCTGCTCCCATCCAAATTAAGCCGTAAGGAAAGTCGCCACAGGCGCCTTTAGGAATGCGACTACTGTACTGTAAGGACCTCAACTCCAGTAAGCGGAGACTCTTATTGACAAGCATCCAGTGG
>NW_017839005.1:0-871 GCF_001891065.2 Hippocampus comes
ACACGAGCAGCCATGTAACTTTCTGCCACCAGTATTTTGCAATGTCAAGGCTGGCATGTGTGCAGTCAGGCTGATGCGAAGTATCATATATCCCCGTGTGATGCCTTTCACGGTTCAGGACCCTCTAATTTCAACAGGAAGTTGCATATATTTGATTTGTGGCAAAAAAGGGGATGAGCGTCGCAAGGCAACCGTAGCAAGTGATGGGAAGTACCTCCTCATCAGCGGACATAACATCAACCTGCTTACTACAAGATGTAGCCTTGTTTGGCACATTCTTACTTAGGTATTCGGGGTCTTGAGTATTAGCCCAGCTGTTTGGGTTGCCCCCTCCTCCGGGCTACCCCAACGTGCCATGTGCAAATCAATACTCGCCGCCTGAAGAAGAATAGATCATGGAGCTACAGCTGGACTCCACCTCAACATCCATCCCCCTGCCAGTTCCGAATCGGCACCCTCTTCCTCCAGAGGACCCGAGCCTGCACATATTCACAAGATGTTGGAAAAAAGCTGACCCTTCACCCCTGACCTTTGGCCCGCGACCTGGCTGTCTGATGGCCTATCGATTACGTCTAGCCTCGCCGGGGTAATTGCTGCCCTGTAATTACTTCACATTGTGTAGACCTATCGTTATGCTTAACAACCACATCTCCGTACGAAACAAAAGTTTCACCTGATTTCAACGACTTTCATTTTGCCCTGGCTGCTCTTGTCATTGCGAGGGTGCGACTGCTTGCTGCATTGAAATTAAATATTGTCCACCCACAGACATGTGACTTGAACTGCTGCAGTCACATTAAAAATAAAAGAAAACATCTTTGTGTGCTATCAACACATCCATGAAAGATCTCAAAATCACCTCGGCAAATTG
>NW_017839006.1:0-871 GCF_001891065.2 Hippocampus comes
TTACTTAAATGGTCAAGCCCACACCATTCCTTTCCTACAATTTTAGTGGGGAGGAAATAAGAGACCTCTAACCATTTATTTCAAATGTTAACCACTGCAGTCCTCAGACGCCTCTTCCCAACACTAAACGAGCTGAAAATAGCGAAAATGCGCTTGGCTAAACAGGGCCAAGTGAGCTGCTAAAAAAATGGTTTCTTACTTCACCAAGTATGCCTGCCATTTGACACCTTCGTGTTGACTGTTAAGACATTAAACAAAATGACAACAGCAGCAATATATGGAAGGCTCCCAACGAAATGCAGAGCACTACTTCCAACACGATGGGGGCAAAATGAATGTCTGTGGTTCGAATTCCTCGAAAATATGTTCCAGATAAATTTGCCAAAGCAATTCCAAACCACGAGGCTCATCTGTTCGTCATACCTCATTTTTGGCGTCGCTGTCGTTATAACACTCGTGTTGAATGTAAGCAGCACCCAGGACCTGCAAATCGGGGTCCGGTTCTCTCAGGTATTGGACAGCTCTGGCCATGTCCAAAGTTTCGATCCTGTTCGAGAAACACATGGGAACTTAGACAAGACAGTAGCTGTTGTTTCACAAAAAAACACAACTTTCTTTCTCTTTAACAAGCAACAGCTATGACATTAATCTCGGGAGAGATGTTGGGGTTTTCTTATTGCGCAGTTTAGTGTGATGAATTGCAACTAAATCTCACAGATGTCTGCAAAGCCACTTGGCTAACCGCACCGCGTGGGATGTGTGAAACGCGAGCTACCACACCCAAAACCAGTCCTACAGCTATGAAGCCAGGTCACAATCCATCGTGCTTACTGTTAACTCACAGCATTGCAAAACACCCACATTGGAAAGA
>NW_017839007.1:0-852 GCF_001891065.2 Hippocampus comes
ACACACACACACACACACACACACACAGAGCTGTGAGACGTGGCTTAACATCTGCTGCCTGGCAACATTCTTCAAAGGCCGACACCAACAAACAAACCAACTGCTGGGAAAAAAAAGGACAGTTGGTATGTATGACGTCACCGACGTCATTCTCGGTCCATTCATGACGTGACACAGTCACCTTTTGGCTCGGTTTTATTTACAGATGCGTCGGCGTGTTAATGAGTCACCATCTGACTATGAACGAATAATCTGTCTGGCGTTTGGCTTGATGCCACACCTTGTGAGCTTCAAAATTCACGTCATCTTTCCAACCTGCTCGGCTGACTTTGCTGAACTTCCCGAAACCAAGCTTGCATTCACGCCATCCAAAATGCCCGCCGTCCATGTAGAGCTGTTTAAAATTGTGACGGGTCAGATACAGTCAGTCAATCGGCCTAGCTGTCACAGACGAAAGGCGTCGTCGTTGCGTCGAAGAGCTAAAGTCAGAGCTCGACGACGACTCATCGCCAATCGCATGTTTTCGTGCAAGTTGGCCCATCCCTTCGTTGTAGGTTTTGTCACTCATCGCCACGAGCAAGGATCTTGCGTCCGAAGAAGCATTTTTATTTCCTCTTGTTGGCATTTCAGTCTTGAAGGAAACACGTCAGGAAATGACGATGATGGTGAATTACGTCAGTTCATAGCTGCTATTGTTCACACACAAACGCGCCAAGCTTATTGAAACGCTGTTGCTGATCCAAACGGCAGCACCCACAAGGACTAGAAACCACTTTCAGATCAATTACTGTTTTAATCGTGTGTTTGTCCAAATAAGGACCTCTTCCCTCAGATGCAGCCGGCCACTATGCT
>NW_017839008.1:0-871 GCF_001891065.2 Hippocampus comes
ATCAAGCGGTTCGGAAAATGGATGGATGGATGATTGATTGACATTAAACCCTAATGAATTCGAATGTGCTGTAATGAAACCTCTTCATCTTGGTAATGCCTATGTGTGTGAATTTTTGGTTGAAATTAAAATGTCTTTGAAATGTTTGTTGTCAGTATCCACTTAGAATGCTGGATGGACCTGGAGCAGTACAGGAGAACTCCGCAGAAGAACACGGCATTGAGACAGGGCAGATCTTCTCGCATTACAAAAAAATATCTCAACAGAAACTACTTCTTCAGCTCCCACAGTCCTGCCACTGAAGAGCAGCAGAATAACGTACGCTGACAAACTCAGTATATTGAATTCTAGTGATATGAAAGGGAGTATAAAACTAGAATTACAGCATTGTCCAGCTCGTGGGAAAGTTCTACAGACACAGTATGAACATGCTGCCTGTGACATGATGATCCAGATTTAGCGCGCGAGTTCCTGCTGAGGCTTCATAAACAGAGACCTCAGTAGGTCTCATACAGTGTTCGACCTCTTCTCTTCTGCTCTTATGTGGACCTGCTGCTGACAGTTCTGACAGGGTGTTACTGGAGGATCAGAGAATAAAGGACATGGTTAGAGTTAAAATGAGGTGGGTTAGAGGTTCGTGGTTTGGATCCACAATACAAGAGCAGACCTAGTAGGAGAAAATCTCTTGTCTAAAGTTAGTTTTTTTGATTGAAGCATACTGCGGGGTGGGGTGGGGGGGCACTGTGCAAGGGGATTGGCCGCTTTGATTTTGTAGATCAAGGGACTAGGGTTTATTCATGAAGTCAAAATATTAGATCCAACTTCACCATTCAATGCAATGCAGTATAGCAAGATTGCTCAAGGGCACCCT
>NW_017839009.1:0-871 GCF_001891065.2 Hippocampus comes
GCGTTATTTCATTTTGGTGCCGTTTTACTGAAGTGTCAGTTTGGACTGGCAGCGTGAAAGCGGCTACAGTTGGCCTCTAACTGAGCCGACACGGTCCTGGAGGTCCCATGGGAGTCATGACAACAGCGGGCCTTCAAGTGTCTATATTTAGCCCTGGACGTCTTCCCGCTGAAGACGACTGACATAATAGCAGCAGACAGGCAGGCGCTTCAACCACATGATTGGGCGTCGGCTCGCGTTTGTTTTGCAGATGCTGATGAAGTCCAGCGTACGCTCGCGGACATGAGGAGCTAAAAATAACAGTTTATAACCAAATCAAACATGTTCTAATTGTCTGTAATCCACTTCCCAATTCGCCTCATTTTGGTCCGCATCTGGCTGTAAAACTTCAGACGCCAGCAGTAGTGCATTAAGAGAGTGAACACATCTTAAAAACAAACCAAAAAAAAACTTCAAACTGTATCACCACTCTCAGTTGAAGTAAACAAGGTGAATTACACATTGTGTACTTCAATCAAATTGTAACAATCTATGATAAATCTTTATTCAGCCGCCTGACAATACAAGAAAATGCTGTAACCTTCCCCACGTTTTTCTGGCACCAGGCGTGGTGCTGGTGTGCTTCGAGGGCGACTCCGACGGCTACATCAACCTCGTGGCCTACCCGTACGGCGAGAGCCACAACGCCGAGGCGGGGGCCTGCGAGCACGACGAGCGGGAGCCGGCGGAGCGGGAGCAGCCGCGGCGGAAGCACTCTCGCCGCAGCCTCCACCGCTCCTCCTCGTCCTCCGAGCACAGGGAAGAGCGCCGCGATGCGCCGCACGACGCGCCGCACGACGCGGAGTCCAATGAGAAGTATGCTTTAGGCTCG
>NW_017839010.1:0-871 GCF_001891065.2 Hippocampus comes
GCTGCTGTTGTGAAAGCGCCATATAAATCAGGATGGATTGTATTGTGTTGTATTTTCAAAGGCGGTTGTGACGCAGTATGTGGCCGTTAGCTTCCCGTGTGTACGACGCGTTTGTGTTCTTCTTACTTGCTGCACCTGGAAGCAGTCGCAGAGGAAACATCGGACGACGTGAAAGGTTTGGGACATGTCAAAACTCAGACACTGAAAACGAGCAACGACAACACGCCCAAACAAACAACGGTTTCTTTTCCGTTCCAGTTTGCCGCGCCTTATTCGAAGAGGCCGTCACACACCCGGGCGTCGACGAGAGCGCGCCACCTGTCGGCGCGGAGGCTTTCCGCGCTCGCTCAAGGCTCCTCGCACTTCATTTCATCTCCATCATGGATTACAGATTTATCGGTTTCCTAATTATCGCGAGGAATCATGGACACGATCAATGTCGTCAGATGAATGAATAGCATCGATTACCGATGAGAAAGAAAAAAAAGGTGTTGAATACGGATTTATTGATTATTCATTAGACATCATGACAGGATGGATGAATAAAAGGTCAAAGGTTTACAAAAGAATAAAAGCTGGTGCTTCGTCAATGTTCATATGCATATTCACGTGCGCAATACAGTGCTCCACATTTATTTGTCAAATTTCAGTCGCTTCGTGATTAAAACATCAATTGAGGATTTCCATCCAACAGGAAACAAGATCACATCTCTTTCACGTTAAAAGACTTTCTTCTTCTCTGCAAACCAAAATGCATTTTGGGAGATAGTGCCAAATCCAATTTCAACATTTTAGAAGTTTGCTTCTTTTCTCCAAAGCACAAATTGTAAACAAGAAAAATCTTGATCATACAGTCGGGAGAAAACAAAAA
>NW_017839011.1:0-871 GCF_001891065.2 Hippocampus comes
AGAGTTTTTATCAGCGTCCTGCTGCAAAATCGCTGTGCTGCAGTTGAAATTGATACTTGCTGACTTGACTCAAGCTGTAGTGCAGCTGCTGACTCTCACAAACTTGTCTCATGATTGTGTTTTGCTGTTGGGTCTGCCTGACCTCTTCCTTTCTGTGAGAAGTAATTGGTTATGGATGATAGCACCTTCACAACAAGGCTTTTATGAAGCTTATCTAAAAAGGAGCCGCCAACGCACAGAATGTCCTTGCCTAAATTTCTGCATCATCAATATTATGCAGCCTTTCTGAGATAGATAGGCATATGGCTTCAAAATGCAGTGTGACTTTCATTTTCCCCATCTTGTTACGGATAAATGCACGTACCCTTTTCTGGTCCTCCAACAACTTCTCAGGCTGGTTCTGATCCAGCTGCTGGGTGCAGTGATGGGTGTTAGGCCAAACGGATGCAAGCAGAGGGGTTTAGCATTCATGCGTTAAAAGACAAGAGCACAACAAAATGAAATCCATGCAAAAGGCCACGCAAAGGTCTGCTGAGAGCAAGTCATGCTTTTGGTACCAGAAATTACATACGATATTGCTAACGTACAGGAAGATGTATGTGTTTTAAAGAAAACTTAAAAACACTTATAGCTTCCTTCTTAAAATCAGTCATCATAACTTTACTTTTCAGCTCACGGCCACAAGTCATCAACTTTAAAGCCATTTAGACTCAAGTATGATCCGCAAATGCTCACACGAATAAACTCACATTGATAATATTAGATCAAGGAAGCATATTTTAGTTTGACCCGCACTAGGGTCTCCTTTCATTAACCACCTTTGCATGTACTTCTTTGCATAAGAAGTAAAGCCTGGTCTGATGCTACTATG
>NW_017839012.1:0-872 GCF_001891065.2 Hippocampus comes
AAAATCGCACGCCCATAAAATTTCGGCACAAGTGAAAGGAAGACCGACAAGATGAGCTCTTATGATTCCTGTTTTCAGTGAAAGTTTGATGTAAATCTGACGACTGGTTTGCTCTGAACGTGGTCAGGAATGAGATGAATTCTGTGTGAAAGGTTTGTATATGTGTGTGTATGTGTAAGCAGGATTACTACGTGGTGATCTTGTGCCCGGCAGAAATGGATGTCCAGGTTAGAAGAGTACTTCATGTTCCTCTGTGGGCCCAGAGAGTCATCTACCTGCAGGGCTCCGCTCTCAAAGACCAGGACCTGATGCGGGCCAAGTGAGTCACTGCAACAACATCGAAAAAAACATTTTACAAATCTTCATTCTGTCACTTTTTAACATTCTTCTTTACAACATAAAATAATCATAATTAGAGGAGGCAGTTGAACGCAACCTGCTTATTGTTAATTTTAAGCGTGCTTCACCTCAGGCTGGCTTTTTATCTCCTGGTCTCCTACCACCTCATTCATCAAATATCCTCTATTTGTTGTCTATCTTTGTCAAGTTCCAGAGGAAACTAACAAAAGTCTCGCTTCCCGTGTCTTCCCTTGATTCTCTCCTTCTCGCTCTCTCTACCCGCCGGCAGGATGGATGATGCTGAGGCCTGCTTTATCCTCAGTAACCGGTTTGAAGTGGACCGTATCGCCGCTGTACGTTACACTTGGCTTTTCTAACCCCTCTTTTTGCTTTTTTCACAATGCCCGATAAGAAGTCTTGAAACTGACTAAGGTGGCTGAAAATTTTTCAAAATGAACAAGTGTCTCTTTTACACTGCCCGTGTATTAGCCTCCTAGTAAAATATTTTTCCATTTTCAAACATTTTTTATAAA
>NW_017839013.1:0-872 GCF_001891065.2 Hippocampus comes
GCCGTCGTAACGTTTCAAGAATCAAGTTGAAATGTTATGAGAGTGAAAGTTCTTCCAAGAATGAAGTCAAGTTTAGGAGAAGTCTTGATGTTACAAAAAGGCATGACGTTTTGAAAATGAAACTGTCCAGACAGAATAAAGTTGTAAAATTACAAAATTGCAAAGTGACAAGAAGAAACAAGTATACATTTATGAAATATGTTGTAATGTTATGAGAAAGTTGTCGAATTACAGGAGTAGAGATGCAAAGTTACGACGAATAAGATGTGAAAAGATGTCAGAATCTTACGGGAATTCAATCACAACGTTGTGATAATGAAGTTTCAATCTGACAAAAAAAAACTAAAGCCACATCAAATCATAAGAAAAGTTTGAATGTAATGAGAAGAACTTCCTAATCTAAAAACAATGCCGTTAACGCCAGCGACATTCTGAACGCCATCATACTTGAATGCCACTCCTCCACATGTTTAATGGTGCGTGTTTTGCCTTTGCCGCCCGCTGAATGAATGTCGCTGGAATGTACTGCAGTCGTTTGCTAATGATGATTGTCTCTTTTACCCCTCTGTCTGGGAAGCTCAACGAGAAAAAAAGCTTGTTCATCCTAATTGTGGTAAATATTTGCATTGGAAAAAAGAGCTCAGAATGCCAAAATGTCGGAATGTTATGAACCAAGGGTCCCCTGTGCAAGACTACTAGTTAGATATGTAACCCGCATGAAATACTGACGAGCCATCCTTGGGCGACAAAGCAAGTAATTGTGAAGCTTCGTCTTCAGACAGTTCTTTTCCTTTTGAGTCGCAACGTGGCGTAGTCTCTGACTAGTCTATACTATCAGAGTAGTAAAGTCAGAACGACAGCAAATAATTGCA
>NW_017839014.1:0-872 GCF_001891065.2 Hippocampus comes
TTTCTAAAATAAAACAGATCAAGACAATGCTAATATAAAAAAAATATGAACATAAAGCGGTAGCATACAACACAGCATTTTATTTATTATATGAACTTCCCGCAATTTTCCTGACGGTAGAGGAAATTATTTGTCAAAACAAAAGAAATGAGAAGGTATTTGGAAGAAATCTGTCTGTCAGAATTCATGTGATCCCTCGTTGTGAAGGGAATATAACTAAGATCGGAGGGAGAGACGCTGAGGGAGATACAGACATGAATATTACCATAGGGCGATTCCTATAGCGCTTGAATTATTGATAACCAATGAGCATTCGCCGCCAAAGCCGACACAATCTCCAGGAACAATCGGTTGAAAGGAGCGTACGACGTGAAGCTTCAGAAGAACGCTGTGGTGATGAAACATTCATGGCATGTTCTGACTGTGGATGGCAGGTATATTGCACTTGTAGCGCCACTCTCACCACACTGAGGCTTTTCCCCCGAAGATATAAATTACACTTTGCAGTACCCGGGAGGCAAAGGTGAAAGGATGCAAGTGGTGCTACTTGTTTTGGAATGGAAACGTGGCAACATTCCGGTTCCAGTTTTTATCAGTTTAGATTGGTTTGTTCTCAATTGAGGTTTCCATGTTGGCACATAAAGTAAAATACTTGGAATCCACTGAAACTGTTTGAACTTGGTTCACTTTTGACAATGCAGAAGTCAACATAGAAATGTAGTCCGAGGCGGTTTGGCGATAACCAAAGAGAACTCGGTACAAAGAAAAACAAAAACTAAAATGACAAAAATAAAGTCTGACTATTCAGGGTTCCTAGAAGCCTTCAGTCCACCAGAATGCCAAATCAAGGTGCAACGCAGTCTGCCAAATTC
>NW_017839015.1:0-872 GCF_001891065.2 Hippocampus comes
CCCTCAGAGGCAGCGACGACACCAAACGCAGCTCGGCGCACAGTCAGTCAGATGTGAAGTGTGACATTGTGAATCAATCATTTAAACGCAGCGTTAGCGGGAGAAGACACAAGGCTTTATTCCCTTAATCGATATACAATTTCAATCTGTTGTCTCCCTAATTCGCGTATCTAATCTGTTGTTGAAAGGAAAGGAAGGAGCCTACAAAGATAGCTGTGAAAGACAAAGGGGGTGAGGGACGGGGGGGAAGAGCCCGCCTTATTAGCGCAAGGCCTTATGCAAATCCTCTCAGTAAATTAGCTGTCAAATCAATCCCCTAAACCATTTGGAAGCACGAGCTGTTCCGCCAGCGGTCGGCCGAGTGAAGCCCACCAGGAATAGTTTCGCCCGGCCCTGGTAGCTACAGCGGCCGGCCTCTCCTCCTGGTCCCCCCGGCTCGTCTGTGCAGCAATTAAACCCGAGCCAACTTCTCACCTGGCAGGCGTCCCTGATATTGACCGTTCTCAGTCTGGGCCAGGGGGGGAGCGGCCCGTGTGGCTGCCAGAGCACAGAACCGAATCTGATAAACAAGGTCAGAGCGTTTGGTCGAGTTTACGGTGCGGAAAAGTTATCTCCAGTTGCGAGAACAACAGATGATGCGGGATGGGTGAATTGAGGTTTGAGGAAGAGATGACTTTGTTTGATTTGAGGGGGGATGAAAATGTGGTTGTTTTGCTGAATGAATCTGGCATTTGAAAGACTAGATGGAGGAAAGGTTGGTTTAGTTGATGGGTTGGATGAATGACAGATGAGTAGCTTTGATGGATGTAAGGATTTGATGGCCTATGGATGGATGGAGGGATGGATTTGAGAGGCTAAATGACAGGTTGGTT
>NW_017839016.1:0-872 GCF_001891065.2 Hippocampus comes
AAAAAAAAAAATTTAATATTTACATATCAAGGGAAAAAGTAGCCGATATTTAGATCCAGTGTAAAAGTGGAAAGTTGCTGTGACGATACCTCTGCAGTGGCATCATGGCAAATCGAAATCAGTACATCAAAGTGCCCACTGAACTGTAAACATCTTTGACATGGGCAAGGCCAAGCTGCTCACATTTAGAACCTGTTGGAAGAGACCAAGTGTTATCCTTCAGGAAAGTCACCCCCCCTCCCCCTCATGTCCACTCACTAACCTTTGTGTCATCATTATACGTAAAATCCCTCACTTTCTCCCCATTGGCTACCACGTATTGGGGCGGCGAGGACACCCCAAACACTTGCATTCTTCTCAATACGAGACCATCCAGGTCTCCATTTAGTCGGAGGGGCTCACTCACAACCTGGGACTGAAAAAGTGAGGTGGTAAAAATACACTTCATATATTTGCCGGTGAAACTCCAAACACTGCAAAACAAGTCATGACAGTTCAGAAGTTTGAGTACAGACTTTACCTACCTGTCCGGCAGTGAAGATGACGTAACAATAACTTCCTTTCTCGAAGCTCCCGATGCTGTCGCCGTCATCCCAGAACAAGTCGCCTCGGGCCGAGCCTCCCGCTGACAGCGCCACCGTCAGGAGGAAGGGGTTTGTGCGCGAGACTGTTGTCGTTAAAGCTGGCTCCTTTAAGAGAGAGGACCGAGAGAATGATACAGCAGTAATTCGACATTCTCAAGGAAACGCTTCCATAAGCCCAAATGTCTTGATGTCATTACAGAAGTTAAGTGGAGACAACCAGATAAACCAGTTCAACACACCACAGTGATTCAGCACAGAACGAAGACTTAAAAATAGATGGCACCTTCT
>NW_017839017.1:0-873 GCF_001891065.2 Hippocampus comes
ACAAACGCTTCGGGCTGTTGTGTGATATACTTCATGGCACCGTAGCTTCCGTTCAATGGTTTCAATCGTTTTTACGCCATGATGTTCCCTCCGTCATGTGCTGGAGGCCCCTCAGCGGGTTATATATCCTTTCACCGACGGTGAAGGTTAATCATATGGGTGACAGGGTCACTCATCCAACCTTCACCGACTCATTCTACCCCCCACCCGCTTCTATGCATGTCCTCTCCAATTGCCCTTGCTTACCTAGCCCATATTTTTCTTCACTTCCCCTTCCCCTATTTCCTATATCACTGCCTGCACTCCCTTCGTGAGTCACTCAACCATGTCTTCCTGCACTCCAGCAATTTGAATTTGCCTTCACCCTCCCCCGCCCCCTACCCCCAGCCCTTTAGACTCAAAACGCTGTTTTTGTGCTATCTTCAACATCCATAGGGGTGCTGTGGCTGTGCATTGTCGCAGAGTGCCTGTATATCATGCTCTTGGCCACCGGGGGCATCCTCATGTGGATAGAAGTGTGCCAATTTGGCAACGTCATCGATGGCCTGAAGCTCAATGCCTTCGCTGCCATATTCACCGTGCTTTCAGGTGAGTCGAAATCAGATAGCATCAAATCAACTTAAAACGTTGTGGGTGCAATAAACTTTCAAGTAGGAAAGCTGACCACGTGCATGCACTTTCACAGCAACTGAACCTCATATATCCGTTTTGTGGATCGCTTCCAGGGAGTGCAATTCTACTATTTTAAAATCAGAGCTCATTTCAAAATGGTTAGGATTTCAGGTTTAGGGTTTGAGCAAAATATTACCATAAAATTAAGATGGCAAACAATCAAATGTTTGGGTTTTTTTTTTGGGGGGGGGGGGGGGGGGG
>NW_017839018.1:0-873 GCF_001891065.2 Hippocampus comes
GGGGGTGAATCAATAAGCAACATGGCCGAAATAATTATGAGTGAGACCCATAGCTGCAATTCAATCCCCAAGCCTCAGACACCCTCGCCACTAATTAACTGTGCTGCCGTCCTTGGTTGAATTGCCTTTCAGGCATCAGATGGATCCTCACAGCATCATCTCGCCCTTTTCCTTGCCCCTGCCAGGTTCTCCCTTCATCAACGCCATCATCCATAAAGGCTTCGATGAGCGCCACGCCTACATCGGGGGCATGTTCGGGGCCGGCATCTACTTCGCAGAGAACTCCTCCAAAAGCAACCAGTACGTTTACGGGATAGGCGGAGGCACGGGTTGTCCCACCCACAAAGACCGCTCCTGCTACGTTTGTCACAGGTAAAGAAATCTCCCTCTCCTTCCTCCGCCACAAGACAAGGGGGACTTTTCTATTGTGTGCACTAATACAGCACTTGGCCCGTGTGTTGCCTTTCAGGCAGATGTTGTTCTGCAGAGTGACGCTGGGGAAGTCTTTTCTTCAATTTAGTGCCATGAAGATGGCCCACGCGCCCCCCGGACATCACTCGGTCATTGGGCGGCCCAGTGTCAATGGGCTGGCTTATGCGGAGTACGTCATCTACAGAGGAGAGCAGGTGTGTACATGCACGTCTTAATGGTTTGTAATGCTTCAAGTGACACTGTTCAGATTTTTGGGGGGGCTTATGTGGCACAATTTGGCTGAGGGTTGTCCAGCATGGAAATTCTACCGTATTTTCCCACACAATAAGGCGCACATAAAAGCATTCGATTTTCTCTAAAGAAAAATTATATAATCCAATGCCCCTTATATATGGATCACTATTCGGATTTCTTGGACGTAGTATTTGAAATGTTCTGTAA
>NW_017839019.1:0-867 GCF_001891065.2 Hippocampus comes
TGTGTGTGTGTGTGTGTGTGTGTGTGTGCGTTCCCATCTGAAGGCGTGTTCCTAGACGGGGGGGCAGAGGTAGAAATATTTGCCGTCCCCTCGGTGCGCCGGCCGTGGTATTAAAGCCATATTTCGCGTCGCGGCTGGCAGATAGATGGCGTGTCTTAAACAATATGAACTACGTGTTAAGAAATAAATTGCTTACACCACCGGAATTCTTACAGGAACACTTCAATCCGGACCCCCAAGACCCCGCACATCATTATTTCTTGCGCATTTCCCCCCCGTGCAAGCAAGCAGACTTGTACTGATTGTAATAAAACACCGCGGCCGGGAAGGAGGCGGCTGACAGCGTGGCGCTTGTACGCCATTCGTCTTCTTCATTTACGCTCCAGGATTTCTGGGCTTCGGCGGTGGCTCTAATCGACCGCCCCCCCGCCCCCCCCCCAAAAAAAAAATCTCCATTTGAGGAGTTTGCGTGTCCCTCAGTGAGACGCGACGCCACCCCGAGACATTTAAGTTACGGCCGGGCTGGGAGGCCCCAGCGCGAGCTTTGATACTCGCGTGTGCGTGTTTTCTGGGCGTCCGGTCGTAAATCCTTTCAACGAGCGACAAACCTGGAGGACTTATTAAACAGGCAGGCGCTTACATTTTTGGAACTCTTTCCGTCCTTCCTTTATGGCACGTCCATGGCGTTCCCGCACTCGCTTTATGTTGAAGCCGCAGCTTTAGTGCTCTTTGGATATCGAATAAAAGACGGCGCCTTGCCCGGCCGGTGTCGAGGGAGAATGACAATCGGGAACGTCGCTAGTTCCCACTTTTGGATTTTCTCCGCTCGGCGATAAGACGCAAACTGGCACCTTCCTGCGACCTTTG
>NW_017839020.1:0-873 GCF_001891065.2 Hippocampus comes
GGCAACGTAGCTCGACTGGAATTAGCCACCGTGTTAGCATTAGCTTCAGTGGGCATTTGACAGGCACTCTTGGACTGCGTAAGCCGGCTCAAGATACAGGCCCTCATCAATAACTGGCTACAACTTGACTCCGGGTTTCGCCATACGTGACGAACATGTGACGGTCTCGTGCTATCATGTTAGCTTAGCGGGCCTAGCCTGGCATTCGCCTCCACGTGAAGCGGCCAGCGCGTGCCGAGAGGAAAAGCTGCCTGCCACTCACCGTCTTCTTGGCGGCCACCATTTTTGCGGTTTCTAGTCCGAAGCCGGCCGACCTACGAGCGACAAGGAAACAGTCAGAGCTTTTGGTGACTTTCTGTGCGCGTAGACAAAGCAACAAGTGTCACTTTGGGGGTGTTTTTATTGGAAAACTTGTGAGAGCTCCTTACTGTGAGCTTATTCCAATATGGCCTCGGAGGGAAAGGAAAGACCAGCATGCTTTGCGGCGCAGTCTGGAGGCGAGCGTGCGCAAAAGGCTCGTGCGCATCTCCTGATGCCTTTCAACCATTTGCACATTTTGAAATGTTGATGTCAGCTGTTTTCACGACATATCGTCTTGAATGCATTTCTGAATTTCAATAACTTGTGTATGGAGGTAGACGGTCATTTGTTTTGCTTAATTTCAACTGTAATACTTTGGAAGTTGGCGCTCAAACGCTCTAAAATTTGGAGAATTTTACATTTAGAGTCTAAATGTAAAATTCCCTACGTGAGCAAGTGCAGTGGAGTCATTTGTCTCAACCTATTTGGAGCCAACAATTGAGTTAGTTAAATATCGAACCGCAAGAATCGAACTTAATTGATGTAAAACATGCAAAAGTGACATAAGTTCAT
>NW_017839021.1:0-873 GCF_001891065.2 Hippocampus comes
ATTTTGTCACACCGTTCATAACCTGATGAACGCATTTTTGGACACATGGTCACATACTCCCAAGGTTGTCTTCAATATTCATTGAGGATTGCTCAGATGAAAGACTGCACACGTGCTTCAGTCGGTGCTGCTGGTTTGGTTCGCAGCAAGTGTCCCAGAACTGAGATTTCATTTGCTACCCTTTTTTTTCCCATGATGGGTTAAAACGAGAGCTCTCTGTTTCAGGGAGGGGTTTAATATTTAAGGGGACCAACCGGGGCACTTCATCTCTATTTGTTGAAATACAGCAATTCAATCCCAGTGAATCATAAAACCCTCAGACTTTGAATCATTACAGAGTTGATCCTCTTTCAGAAAATTTCAATTCCAGGAGGAGCAGGAGGCATCCAATACTTTTCCAACTACTAATTTTGACTTATCGTGTCCAATCGCTGTGGAGTTCTCATGTTACACTCCTGAGTAGCTCATCGTGTAACGGACATTAACTGGTGGGGGTGTACCTAATGAAGTGGCTTGTTGTATAGCCTTCAAACAAAAAGCCCAAAGTTGATCCCAAAAAATAAATAAAGACTCCTCTTAAGAATGAAATCCTATCTGAATGGGCACCAAACAATGACTCAACATAATTGGAGCACTCAGTGAGCTGTGCCATTAGCGCCACCATCTGGTTGTTCCATCACAGATCAAATCAGTTGAAGTGATGTTAGATAGAGGACGAGGAAGGACAGAAGGAGGAAGAAGTGGGGAATGGGGAGGAGGGACCTGGACTCTGCCGAGCTCGATTCTGAGGGTTCTGCTGGACAGGGAAACTGTGGACCAAACTCCACGGCGCCGGCGCCTTGGCTAGAGGCAAGATCACAGCGTTCAAACGCA
>NW_017839022.1:0-873 GCF_001891065.2 Hippocampus comes
TTTTTTTCTGCAGAGGATAAAGAATATATGCATGCGAGTACTCTTATATTGTTGCTCTGCATTTATCGATGTATTGTTTGTGTTCAAATATCCGCTACTTAAGACTAGATACTATTGATTAGCTTGTCTCTAACGTTTCCCCATTATGTGTTAGCATTATGCTTAACTTAAACTTAACGCAGCTACGTGGTTGTTTTAACTACACATTTAATTTTCTTCGTGTTATGTTGTTTTGTTCATAGAACCCTTGAACGATGTAGCTTTGCCTTACTGTTTTTATGCACCCAGTCATTGGGACGTGTTTAATCCGTGTGGAGAAAAGTGTACACACCGGTGCCAGCAGCGCCATTCAGAGTTCAAGCAGACTGCAAGTGGCTCCAAACCAACTACAGACTGTAGGAGGACAAGATGATGACAGCTTTGTCCCATGCAAAAGTGCTAGTTTGACGCCTTTGGACAGATGCTTTGAGCTTTATGAGAGGATAGACGCAAGCAGTTGCAGCGCTTTCCAATAAAGGCGGTTAGCTTAGCCTAGCATTATGACTGCAAACGGAGCGAAAACAGTCAGTCCCCCCCCCCTGAGTACTTTTAAAGCTCATTAGGGCTATATCTGTTCTGTTTCATTCATCCGGGGCTTACGTGCCAAACTATTTCCTCCGAAGGGACAGCCCCAGTGCATTATCACTGTGTGTGTCCGTGTGTATGTGTGTGTGTACAAAAATAGATCACCTGTTTTCTACTGTCACACTTTGACCATAGCAGTTCAGACAACTGGTCTTAGGGTCATGTTTAACCACTAGTCCACTGTCATAACATTCAACCACTAAAACACTTTTTTGTTGTGCGTTCAGGAATGCAAGTTAAAAAAAAAAA
>NW_017839023.1:0-874 GCF_001891065.2 Hippocampus comes
GTGTGTGTGTGTGTGTGTCCCTGCAGTCTATTGTTTGGAATGTTTTGGTTGTATGGTTCTTGACATGTCTGGAATTAATTAAAATAGAGGGGGGAAAAAAAAAGGTCTCCCACACTGAGTGGGTGGGGGACGAGGGGTCATTAGCATGAGCATATAAAATGTTGCGTTGTTGCAATGCTACAAAGGTGTTGCTTTCTCTTCCCTTTTGTTTATCAACGGCCGCTTTTCTCTGTCACGCGTATACAAATTGGCATTTCACACCTCCTCATTCTGTTTTTAATTTGTTCCTGTTTTATCACTTTGCGTGTGGGTTTCATCACCTCAGCATAGACAAACTAAAGTTAATCCAACGCTGTTCCACCAGATGTTACTGAGTGCTTATGCTGATGAAATGCTTAACAAGGTACATGAATTTCAATTACAATTTCCCTTTTTAACCGAACATATGGACCAGATTTTCGGAAAGCCAACATTTCCTAACAAAATGTTTCGGCTGATTAAGGCAGCTTTCTCATCCGTGACTTAATTCAATTCAATTGAACCCTTGCAACAGAGTTGTTCACCGTTGGCGCTCTCACCATATTGCAGATTTTTAAGTGATTATTTTCAGTGTTTGAACAGGGTACGGGCAAATCTAAATTTAGTTATGCACCTTCCGTGTATCATGGTGGGCTACGACATGCCAGGCAGCACTGTCATCTATTGGAAGAAATGCAGGGTAATTAACAGCAAAAAGTAGAGGCAGAGGGGGTCCTACAGAGAATGTACGCATGTGTGTCGGGTTGAATGCTCTGTCTGCATGTGTTGCTGCCCCATGTGTGTTAAAGTAGCAGTTGTTTGAAGGTTTGGAATTACACTAACTTATATTTACAAT
>NW_017839024.1:0-874 GCF_001891065.2 Hippocampus comes
CGTGTATGACGCTGCACTAGAATCCGATTACGCGCGCTCCGGAGTGCTCATAAAAGTTAGTGCGCGCACACCGGAGCTGTCAGACTGAGCCGAGCCGCGGCTCAACCACCAACCGGATTCCTTCGTGACGCAAACGGGAACCGACCAGACCACGCATGCATCCAAAGCCCCTCGGGAACTGTTCCGAAGACGCGCAAAGGATTTCTCCTTTCCACCCGAGCTTTGAACCAGTGGGATAATTTTTGATTCCAATTTTTGACGTTGGATGAGATGCCATCGGTGATGCGTTGAAGGACCAAAAAAAAAAAAAAAAACAAGCCAGAAGCTGAGAAAGAAGCCGTCGCAAGCTTTGACGCGCGTCTCCACGTTTGCAGCCCGCCGGATGGTTTAAAAGCGTGTTGATGCGTGGGGAAGGGAGTGGGACACTTCCAGGTGAGAGCCGTTCGTTCAACATCGCGTCGGGTCGTTGTGCGCACTCGCCACTTAACGGCAAAACAATTACCAGCAAAATGAACGTTTAACCGCCGAGCCACGGAGAGAACTGAATTATTCACGCGTACCTGCAATTTATTAGTTGGGGGGTGAGGGGGGGGGGGTTGACTTTTTTTCTCTCTCTCTCTCCCTCTCAAGCCAACACCAGATGATTTATTTATGGCAAAGCTCACTCTCAAGTGTGGTTTGATTTGCATCGCGAGTGACAGGCTCAACACTTTAACTTACTTAGTCGCAATGTTAAAATTTGGGTTGGCAAACGCAGCCGCAGAAATTCACCTGTGCGCACCCCGCTCGGAACAAATATGAGCTGAAATCAATTCGAGTATATTCATTCAAGCACGCTGAAGAGTTACAATTACAATCCTTTTTTTTTTTTTTT
>NW_017839025.1:0-874 GCF_001891065.2 Hippocampus comes
ACCCATCTTGATTTAGTTCAACCTGGACTAATTACCAGTTGTTGGTTTAAATGCAAAACTGGGTTGGAATGACCCTTGCTGCTACATGCAACGACTAATGTTGGAGTATTACGTCAAAGTTTTGTCTTTTATTAATTTCACACCATGTGGCAGATAGAAACGATTCAAAAGGTAGAGCAGGACAACCGCATTATGACAGAGAGTTGAGCCATCAGGATGGAAGCTCAAGAGGACTAGCAAGCTAGCTGAGGGAGCTTGCTAGCACGAAAAGGGAGTCGTGGTCCCAGCCAGCGAGAGCATACGGCACCAAGACAGGTGAAACCCTGCCCAGGTTCCACCTTTGACCACGGTATGACTATAAACATAAGGTGATGGCCATGTACATTGTATCCATTTATTATATAGTGGGAAGGGGCAAATCATGCCAGGGGCCATGTTCGGCGGAGATTGCGGTTTGTTGTCTCATTTTTTGACACTTATATACATTTCTTAGAAGCAGTACTTAATGTGTACCAGATATAAGACTGAATTCTCAGCTATATATATTTGTATTCATGTCATTTTCATATTTTGTGTCAATACGCAGCAAAGTATAAGCAATCAAATATAAAGTGTTGTTGCTCCACCATCGGGTAAGTTGATCTTGAAAATTTCTTTGACATCGCCATTAAATAAACTTTCACATAAAATATGTAACACGCACTGGATAATAAATCCTTAACATTGTTTGCTTGCACGTCGGCCGTGGCTCTCAGCCTCAAATTCCTGTTTTGCCTTGCTTACAATGACAATTCAAGATTAAATTCAATTTCAAAACAGAAAGCATTGGTTCATCGTGAAACTTAAACCAATCCTGAGACGTGGACATTTCATT
>NW_017839026.1:0-874 GCF_001891065.2 Hippocampus comes
CCCCACCGCCCCACACACACATACTATTTATCTGCAGGTCACCTGCAGGGCTCCATGGAGGAAATGGATGAAGCGGTAACAGATGACGGCCTGTGAAGTACCAACGGTCTGAGTTATGAGTGCACTTGTCAATAAATTTCTCCACAGGCTGTCCTAGAGCATGAAGCGCCAGAGTAGCACCACGTCGAGTGACTGTAAAGACACAAAGCAAACAATGAAATGCGGCGACAGACCATGTTCAGCGATAGCTGGAGATGAAGGCAGATTAATATACTTCTACAGTGAAGCGGGCGGTCATATTTGAGCCCTTTTCACAGGATTGGAAGAGGGAAGCGAATGTGCCTGATTTATAGGGGGGCAATCATGTCTTATACTGTAGCCATCAAGATGATGCAATTTTGCCGGCGCTATCTCTGTAAAACCACCTTTCTTTGAAATGCGGGTATATAAAATATGAGAGTTTGCAAAGACAAATGATGAAGGACTTTCGTACTTGAGGATGCGAGAGGGAACCATCGTTCTGCTTTGATGGAGGGTCCATGTTAATACAAGGTTGAACCGGCATGTGATCATCAGCTCATTTGAAGAATCTCTGAGAATTTCTTAATTACTTAGTATCATCGGGCGCCTTCATCATTCCCTTAAACAGCAAAAGGAAATTGAACTAGACACACACGGCGTCGGAGTTTAAAAACTGACAAGTCTTTAAATGAAAATCCAATGTTATAAATGAACTCACCGGTCTGGCCTCTTCGATTTTTGGTCAATTAACTGAATCAGTGAGATTTAAAGGTGTTCTGATTAAGTTATGGCAATTGAAGGTCAATGAATGAATCTTTCTCATGAGATAGGAACTCAGCTGGGAGGTGAAACA
>NW_017839027.1:0-874 GCF_001891065.2 Hippocampus comes
CAGTGTTCCCTTGACCCCAATCCCAAAATAAACGCAGAAGCCTGTTCTGTGATCAGACCTTCACCTTTCCTTAATTCCAACCCTAACCGGTATTTGATTCACCGCCAATCAGTCAGACCCCACGAGTACCGGAAGAGCTCGGCGGTCACAGCTGCGATGGTCATGACTTACGTCACGCTGCCAGTGAATTGGTCTTTGCTTTAAAATGCGTCCCACGCTCACAGTCAAGCCACACCCCGCGACGCGTGCGCACGGGCACACACACCGACGCTCACGCGCTCCCTCCTTGTGTGCTCTTTACACACCCAGTAGCCTTGTGCGCCTTATCGTACGCGCTCCCCATCTGTTCCTGCTTTAAAGCGCAAAATCGTCTCCGTTAGTGTGGCGGAAAGTGTCATGACAGCGAAATCCCACTTGTCAAGGCCCTCTCATTTCTCAGCCCTGCCCTGAACCATCTTAAATTGAAGCTATCATCTGGATTGTCTTTTCGTGTGCAATTCATTTATTCTTGGGTGTGCTTTCCCGGTGTTAATATTTCAAATACCATTGTTGTTAGGTTACGCGTGGCACATTACGGAATGTTATTTTGGTTTGGCTTGCCCCTCACTTCAAGCACGTACCACTGCCGATCTCGGTGGTGTCTCTTGGCGAGAAGGAAAATCGTTTTTTGTTATTTTATATTCGCGCCAATGGTGGATCTGGAATAAAAGATCTGTCCTGTGAAGTGGAAGTTGTAATTTTGGGCTCTTTGCAGAAATGATGAATGAATTATAGATTTCACATGGCAGCAACCAGAAAGGCCCGAGCGGTGTTCCAATTAAAAGTCAACATCTGAAGAGTCCGATTATGCACCAGAGTCCTTCATGTGGAGGGG